>NW_026974156.1:300000-537000 GCF_037042905.1 Lytechinus pictus
CTTTATCTTCTGAATATTGATGCGTTTGGATGTTAGAAGACCCCACGGAGCGAAGACGGCTGATTTTGGGGGGCTTTCGGGGGCAAATTTGGAAAAATCATTTTGGTCATAATTTGGACCAGTCGCGGATAGGGCGAAAGACTAAATCTCAACGGATCTTCTTTATCTTCTGAATATTGATGCGTTTGGATGTTAGAAGACCCCACGGAGCAAAGCAGCTGATTTGGGGGGGGGTTTCGGGGGCAAATTTGCAAAAATCATTTTGGTCATAATTTGGACCAGTCCGGATAGGGCGAAAGACTAAATCTCGATGGATCTTCTTTATCTTCTGAACATTGATGCGTTTGGATGTTAGAAGACCGCACGGAGCAAAGACGGCTGATTTGGGGGGGGTTTCGGGGGCAAATTTGGAAAAATCATTTTGGTCATAATTTGGACCAGTCGCGGATAGTGCGAAAGACTAAATCTCAACGGATCTTCTGAATATTGATGCGTTTGGATGTTATAAGACCCCACGGAGCGAAGACGGCTGATTTGGGGGGGGGGGTTTCGGGGCAAATTTGGAAAATCATTTTGGTCATAATTTGGACCAGTTGCGGATAGGGCGAAAGACTAAATCTCAACGGATCTTCTTTATCTTCTGAATATTGATGCGTTTGGATGTTAGAAGACCCCACGGAGCGAAGACGGCTGATTTGGGGGGGTTTCGGGGGCAAATTTCGAAAAATCATTTTGGTCATAATTTGGACCAGTCGCGGATAAGGCGAAAGACTAAATCTCAACGGATCTTCTTTATCTTCTGAATATTGATGCGTTTGGATGTTAGAAGACCCCACGGAGCGAAGACGGCTGATTTGGGGGGGGGGGTTTCGGGGGCAAATTTGGAAAAATCATTTTGGTCATAATTTGGACCAGTCGCGGATAGGGCGAAAGACTAAATCTCAACAGATCTTCTTTATCTTCTGAATATTGATGCGTTTGGATATTAGAAGACCCCACGGAGCGAAGACGGCTGATTTGGGGGGGGTTTCAGGGGCAAATTTGGAAAAATCATTTTGGTCATAATTTGGACCAGTCGCGGATAGGGCGAAAGACTAAATCTCAACGGATCTTCTTTATCTTCTGAATATTGATGCGTTTGGATGTTCGAAGACCCCACGGAGCGAAGACGGCTGATTTGGGGGGGGTTTCGGGGGCAAATTTGGAAAAATCATTTTGGTCATAATTTGGACCAGTCGCGGATAGGGCGAAAGACTAAAACTCAACGGATCTTCTTTATCTTCTGAATATTGATACGTTTGGATGTTAGAAGACCCCACGGAGCGAAGACGGCTGATTTTGGGGGGGGTTTCGGGGGCAAATTTGGAAAAATCATTTTTGTCATAATTTGGACCAGTCGCGGATAGGGCGAAAGACTAAATCTCAACGGATCTTCTTTATCTTCTGAATATTGATGCGTTTGGATGTTCGAAGACCCCACGGAGCGAAGACGGCTGATTTGGGGGGGGGGTTTCGGGGGCAAATTTGGAAAAATCATTTTGGTCATAATTTGGACCAGTCGCGGATAGGGCGAAAGACTAAAACTCAACGGATCTTCTTTATCTTCTGAATATTGATACGTTTGGATGTTAGAAGACCCCACGGAGCGAAGACGGCTGATTTTGGGGGGGGGTTTCGGGGGCAAATTTGGAAAAATCATTTTTGTCATAATTTGGACCAGTCGCGGATAGGGCGAAAGACTAAATCTCAACGGATCTTCTTTATCTTCTGAATATTGATGCATTTGGATGTTAGAAGACCCCACGGAGCGAAGACGGCTGATTTGGGGGGGGGGTTTCGGAGGCAAATTTGGAAAAATCATTTTGGTCATAATTTGGACCAGTCGCGGATTGGGCGAAAGACTAAAACTCAACGGATCTTCTTTATCTTCTGAATATTAATGCGTTTGGATGTTAGAAGACCCCACGGAGCGAAGACGGCTGATTTGGGGGGGGGTTTCGGGGGCAAATTTGGAAAAAATCATTTTGGTCATAAGTTGGACCAGTCGCGGATAGGGCGAAAGACTAAATCTCAACGGATCTTCTTTATCTTCTGAATATTGATGCGTTTGGATGTTAGAAGACCCCAAGGAGCGAAGACGGCTGATTTGGGGGGGGTTTCGGGGGCAAATCTGGAAAAATCATTTTGGTCATAATTTGGACCAGTCGCGGATAGGGCGAAAGACTAAATATCAACAGATCTTCTTTATCTTCTGAATATTGATGCGTTTGGATGTTAGAAGACCCCACGGAGCGAAGACGGCTGATTTGGGGGGGGGGTTTCAGGGGCAAATTTGGAAAAATCATTTTGGTCATAATTTGGACCAGTCGCGGATAGGGCGAAAGACTAAATCTCAACGGATCTTCTTTATCTTCTGAATATTGATGTGTTTGGATGTTAGAAGACCCCACGGAGCGAAGACGGCTGATTTGGGGGGGGTTACGGGGGCAAATTTGGAAAAATCATTTTGGTCATAATTTTGACCAGTCGCGGATAGGGCGAAAGACTAAATCTCAACGGATCTTCTTTATCTTCTGAATATTGATGCGTTTGGATGTTAGAAGACCCCACGGAGCGAAGACGGCTGATTTGGGGGGGGTTTCGGGGGCAAATTTGGAAAAATCATTTTGGTCATAATTTGGACCAGTCGCGGATAGGGCGAAAGACTAAAACTCAACGGATCTTCTTTATCTTCTGAATATTGATGCGTTTGGATGTTAGAAGACCCCACGTAGCGAAGACGGCTGATTTGGGGGGGGTTTCGGGGGCAAATTTGGAAAAATCATTTTGGTCATAATTTGGACCAGTCGCGGATAGGGCGAAAGACTAAACCTCAACAGATCTTCTTTATCTTCTGAATATTGATGCGTTTGGATGTTAGAAGACCCCACGGAGCGAAGACGGCTGATTTGGGGGGGGGGTTTCAGGGGCAAATTTGGAAAAATCATTTTGGTCATAATTTGGACCAGTCACGGATAGGGCGAAAGACTAAATCTCAACGGATCTTCTTTATCTTCTGAATATTGATGCGTTTGGATGTTCGAAGACCCCACGGAGCGAAGACGGCTGATTTGGGGGGGGGTTTCGGGGGCAAATTTGGAAAAAATCATTTTGGTCATAAGTTGGACCAGTCGCAGATAGGGCGAAAGACTAAATCTCAACGGATCTTCTTTATCTTCTGAATATTGATGCGTTTGGATGTTAGAAGACCCCAAGGAGCGAAGACGGCTGATTTGGGGGGGGTTTCGGGGGCAAATCTGGAAAAATCATTTTGGTCATAATTTGGACCAGTCGCGGATAGGGCGAAAGACTAAATATCAACAGATCTTCTTTATCTTCTGAATATTGATGCGTTTGGATGTTAGAAGACCCCACGGAGCGAAGACGGCTGATTTGGGGGGGGTTTCGGGGGCAAATCTGGAAAAATCATTTTGGTCATAATTTGGACCAGTCGCGGAAAGGGCGAAAGACTAAATATCAACAGATCTTCTTTATCTTCTGAATATTGATGCGTTTGGATGTTAGAAGACCCCACGGAGCGAAGACGGCTGATTTGGGGGGGGGGTTTCAGGGGCAAATTTGGAAAAATCATTTTGGTCATAATTTGGACCAGTCGCGGATAGGGCGAAAGACTAAATCTCAACGGATCTTCTTTATCTTCTGAATATTGATGTGTTTGGATGTTAGAAGACCCCACGGAGCGAAGACGGCTGATTTGGGGGGGGTTACGGGGGCAAATTTGGAAAAATCATTTTGGTCATAATTTTGACCAGTCGCGGATAGGGCGAAAGACTAAATCTCAACGGATCTTCTTTATCTTCTGAATATTGATGCGTTTGGATGTTAGAAGACCCCACGGAGCGAAGACGGCTGATTTGGGGGGGGTTTCGGGGGCAAATTTGGAAAAATCATTTTGGTCATAATTTGGACCAGTCGCGGATAGGGCGAAAGACTAAAACTCAACGGATCTTCTTTATCTTCTGAATATTGATGCGTTTGGATGTTAGAAGACCCCACGGAGCGAAGACGGCTGATTTTGGGGGGGGTTTCGGGGGCAAATTTGGAAAAATCATTTTTGTCATAATTTGGACCAGTCGCGGATAGGGCGAAAGACTAAATCTCAACGGATCTTCTTTATCTTCTGAATATTGATGCGTTTGGATGTTCGAAGACCCCACGGAGCGAAGACGGCTGATTTGGGGGGGGGGTTTCGGGGGCAAATTTGGAAAAATCATTTTGGTCATAATTTGGACCAGTCGCGGATAGGGCGAAAGACTAAAACTCAACGGATCTTCTTTATCTTCTGAATATTGATACGTTTGGATGTTAGAAGACCCCACGGAGCGAAGACGGCTGATTTTGGGGGGGGGTTTCGGGGGCAAATTTGGAAAAATCATTTTTGTCATAATTTGGACCAGTCGCGGATAGGGCGAAAGACTAAATCTCAACGGATCTTCTTTATCTTCTGAATATTGATGCATTTGGATGTTAGAAGACCCCACGGAGCGAAGACGGCTGATTTGGGGGGGGGGTTTCGGAGGCAAATTTGGAAAAATCATTTTGGTCATAATTTGGACCAGTCGCGGATTGGGCGAAAGACTAAAACTCAACGGATCTTCTTTATCTTCTGAATATTAATGCGTTTGGATGTTAGAAGACCCCACGGAGCGAAGACGGCTGATTTGGGGGGGGGTTTCGGGGGCAAATTTGGAAAAAATCATTTTGGTCATAAGTTGGACCAGTCGCGGATAGGGCGAAAGACTAAATCTCAACGGATCTTCTTTATCTTCTGAATATTGATGCGTTTGGATGTTAGAAGACCCCAAGGAGCGAAGACGGCTGATTTGGGGGGGGTTTCGGGGGCAAATCTGGAAAAATCATTTTGGTCATAATTTGGACCAGTCGCGGATAGGGCGAAAGACTAAATATCAACAGATCTTCTTTATCTTCTGAATATTGATGCGTTTGGATGTTAGAAGACCCCACGGAGCGAAGACGGCTGATTTGGGGGGGGGGTTTCAGGGGCAAATTTGGAAAAATCATTTTGGTCATAATTTGGACCAGTCGCGGATAGGGCGAAAGACTAAATCTCAACGGATCTTCTTTATCTTCTGAATATTGATGTGTTTGGATGTTAGAAGACCCCACGGAGCGAAGACGGCTGATTTGGGGGGGGTTACGGGGGCAAATTTGGAAAAATCATTTTGGTCATAATTTTGACCAGTCGCGGATAGGGCGAAAGACTAAATCTCAACGGATCTTCTTTATCTTCTGAATATTGATGCGTTTGGATGTTAGAAGACCCCACGGAGCGAAGACGGCTGATTTGGGGGGGGTTTCGAGGGCAAATTTGGAAAAATCATTTTGGTCATAATTTGGACCAGTCGCGGATAGGGCGAAAGACTAAAACTCAACGGATCTTCTTTATCTTCTGAATATTGATGCGTTTGGATGTTAGAAGACCCCACGTAGCGAAGACGGCTGATTTGGGGGGGGTTTCGGGGGCAAATTTGGAAAAATCATTTTGGTCATAATTTGGACCAGTCGCGGATAGGGCGAAAGACTAAACCTCAACAGATCTTCTTTATCTTCTGAATATTGATGCGTTTGGATGTTAGAAGACCCCACGGAGCGAAGACGGCTGATTTGGGGGGGGGGTTTCAGGGGCAAATTTGGAAAAATCATTTTGGTCATAATTTGGACCAGTCACGGATAGGGCGAAAGACTAAATCTCAACGGATCTTCTTTATCTTCTGAATATTGATGCGTTTGGATGTTCGAAGACCCCACGGAGCGAAGACGGCTGATTTGGGGGGGGGTTTCGGGGGCAAATTTGGAAAAAATCATTTTGGTCATAAGTTGGACCAGTCGCAGATAGGGCGAAAGACTAAATCTCAACGGATCTTCTTTATCTTCTGAATATTGATGCGTTTGGATGTTAGAAGACCCCAAGGAGCGAAGACGGCTGATTTGGGGGGGGGTTTCGGGGGCAAATCTGGAAAAATCATTTTGGTCATAATTTGGACCAGTCGCGGATAGGGCGAAAGACTAAATATCAACAGATCTTCTTTATCTTCTGAATATTGATGCGTTTGGATGTTAGAAGACCCCACGGAGCGAAGACGGCTGATTTGGGGGGGGTTTCGGGGGCAAATCTGGAAAAATCATTTTGGTCATAATTTGGACCAGTCGCGGATAGGGCGAAAGACTAAATATCAACAGATCTTCTTTATCTTCTGAATATTGATGCGTTTGGATGTTAGAAGACCCCACGGAGCGAAGACGGCTGATTTGGGGGGGGGGTTTCAGGGGCAAATTTGGAAAAATCATTTTGGTCATAATTTGGACCAGTCGCGGATAGGGCGAAAGACTAAATCTCAACGGATCTTCTTTATCTTCTGAATATTGATGTGTTTGGATGTTAGAAGACCCCACGGAGCGAAGACGGCTGATTTGGGGGGGGTTACGGGGGCAAATTTGGAAAAATCATTTTGGTCATAATTTTGACCAGTCGCGGATAGGGCGAAAGACTAAATCTCAACGGATCTTCTTTATCTTCTGAATATTGATGCGTTTGGATGTTAGAAGACCCCACGGAGCGAAGACGGCTGATTTGGGGGGGGTTTCGGGGGCAAATTTGGAAAAATCATTTTGGTCATAATTTGGACCAGTCGCGGATAGGGCGAAAGACTAAAACTCAACGGATCTTCTTTATCTTCTGAATATTGATGCGTTTGGATGTTAGAAGACCCCACGGAGCGAAGACGGCTGATTTGGGGGGGGTTTCGGGGGCAAATTTGGAAAAATCATTTTGGTCATAATTTGGACCAGTCGCGGATAGGGCGAAAGACTAAACCTCAACAGATCTTCTTTATCTTCTGAATATTGATGCGTTTGGATGTTAGAAGACCCCACGGAGCGAAGACGGCTGATTTGGGGGGGGGGGTTTCAGGGGCAAATTTGGAAAAATCATTTTGGTCATAATTTGGACCAGTCACGGATAGGGCGAAAGACTAAATCTCAACGGATCTTCTTTATCTTCTGAATATTGATGCGTTTGGATGTTCGAAGACCCCACGGAGCGAAGACGGCTGATTGGGGGGGGGGTTTCGGGGGCAAATTTGGAAAAATCATTTTGGTCATAATTTGGACCAGTCGCGGATAGGGCGAAAGACTAAAACTCAACGGATCTTCTTTATCTTCTGAATATTGATGCGTTTGGATGTTAGAAGACCCCACGGAGCAAAGACGGCTGATTTGGGGGGGGTTTCGGGGGCAAATTTGGAAAAATCATTTTGGTCATAATTTGGACCAGTCGCGGATAGTGCGAAAGACTAAATCTCAACGGATCTTCTGAATATTGATGCGTTTGGATGTTAGAAGACCCCACGGAGCGAAGACGGCTGATTTGGGGGGGGGGTTTCGGGGGCAAATTTGGAAAAATAATTTTGGTCATAATTTGGACCAGTCGCGGATAGGGCGAAAGACTAAATCTCAACAGATCTTCTTTATCTTCTGAATATTGATGCGTTTGGATATTAGAAGACCCCACGGAGCGAAGACGGCTGATTTGGGGGGGTTTCAGGGGCAAATTTGGAAAAATCATTTTGGTCATAATTTGGACCAGTCGCGGATAGGGCGAAAGACTAAATCTCAACGGATCTTCTTTATCTTCTGAATATTGATGCGTTTGGATGTTCGAAGACCCCACGGAGTGAAGACGGCTGATTTGGGGGGGGGTTTCGGGGGCAAATTTGGAAAAATCATTTTGGTCATAATTTGGACCAGTCGCGGATAGGGCGAAAGACTAAAACTCAACGGATCTTCTTTATCTTCTGAATATTGATACGTTTGGATGTTAGAAGACCCCACGGAGCGAAGACGGCTGATTTTGGGGGGGGTTTCGGGGGCAAATTTGGAAAAATCATTTTTGTCATAATTTGGACCAGTCGCGGATAGGGCGAAAGACTAAATCTCAACGGATCTTCTTTATCTTCTGAATATTAATGCGTTTGGATGTTAGAAGACCCCACAGAGCGAAGACGGCTGATTTGGGGGGGGTTTCTGGGGCAAATTTGGAAAAATCATTTTGGTCATAATTTGGACCAGTTGCGGATAGGGCGAAAGACTAAATCTCAACGGATCTTCTTTATCTTCTGAATATTGATGCGTTTGGATGTTAGAAGACCCCACGGAGCGAACACGGCTGATTTGGGGGGGTTTCGGGGGCAAATTTGGAAAAATCATTTTGGTCATAATTTGGACCAGTCGCGGATAGGGCGAAAGACTAAAACTCAACAGATCTTCTTTATCTTCTAAATATTGATGCGTTTGGATGTTAGAAGACCCCACGGGGCGAAGACGGCTGATTTGGGGGGGGGTTCGGGGGCAAATTTGGAAAAATCATTTTGGTCATAATTTGGACCAGTCGCGGATAGGGCGAAAGACTAAATCTCAACGGATCTTCTTTATCTTCTGAATATTGATGCGTTTGGATGTTAGAAGACCCCACGGAGCGAAGACGGCTGATTTGGGGGGGGGGTTTCGGGGGCAAATTTGGAAAAATCATTTTGGTCATAATTTGGACCAATCGCGGATAGGGCGAAAGACTAAAACTCAACAGATCTTCTTTATCTTCTGAATATTGATGCGTTTGGATGTTAGAAGACCCCACGGAGCGAAGACGGCTGATTTGGGGGGGGGTTTTGGGGGCAAATTTGGAAAAATCATTTTGGTCATAATTTGGACCAGTCGCGGATAGGGCGAAAGACTAAATCTCAACGGATCTTCTTTATCTTCTGAATATTGATGCGTTTGGATGTTAGAAGACCCCACGGAGCGAAGACGGCTGATTTGGGGGGGGGGTTTCGGGGGCAAATTTGGAAAAATCATTTTGGTCATAATTTGGACCAGTCGCGGATAGGGCGAAAGACTAAAACTCAACGGATCTTCTTTATCTTCTGAATATTGATGCGTTTGGATGTTAGAAGACCCCACGGAGCGAAGACGGCTGATTTTGGGGGGCTTTCGGGGGCAAATTTGGAAAAATCATTTTGGTCATAATTTGGACCAGTCGCGGATAGGGCGAAAGACTAAATCTCAACGGATCTTCTTTATCTTCTGAATATTGATGCGTTTGGATGTTAGAAGACCCCACGGAGCAAAGCAGCTGATTTGGGGGGGGGTTTCGGGGGCAAATTTGCAAAAATCATTTTGGTCATAATTTGGACCAGTCCGGATAGGGCGAAAGACTAAATCTCGATGGATCTTCTTTATCTTCTGAATATTGATGCGTTTGGATGTTAGAAGACCGCACGGAGCAAAGACGGCTGATTTGGGGGGGGGGTTTCGGGGGCAAATTTGGAAAAATCATTTTGGTCATAATTTGGACCAGTCGCGGATAGTGCGAAAGACTAAATCTCAACGGATCTTCTGAATATTGATGCGTTTGGATGTTATAAGACCCCACGGAGCGAAGACGGCTGATTTGGGGGGGGGGGTTTCGGGGCAAATTTGGAAAATCATTTTGGTCATAATTTGGACCAGTTGCGGATAGGGCGAAAGACTAAATCTCAACGGATCTTCTTTATCTTCTGAATATTGATGCGTTTGGATGTTAGAAGACCCCACGGAGCGAAGACGGCTGATTTGGGGGGGGGGGTTTCGGGGGCAAATTTGGAAAAATCATTTTGGTCATAATTTGGACCAGTCGCGGATAGGGCGAAAGACTAAATCTCAACGGATCTTCTTTATCTTCTGAATATTGATGCGTTTGGATGTTAGAAGACCCCACGGAGCGAAGACGGCTGATTTGGGGGGGGGGGTTTCGGGGGCAAATTTGGAAAAATCATTTTGGTCATAATTTGGACCAGTCGCGGATAGGGCGAAAGACTAAATCTAAACAGATCTTCTTTATCTTCTGAATATTGATGCGTTTGGATATTAGAAGACCCCACGGAGCGAAGACGGCTGATTTGGGGGGGGTTTCAGGGGCAAATTTGGAAAAATCATTTTGGTCATAATTTGGACCAGTCGCGGATAGGGCGAAAGACTAAATCTCAACGGATCTTCTTTATCTTCTGAATATTGATGCGTTTGGATGTTCGAAGACCCCACGGAGCGAAGACGGCTGATTTGGGGGGGGGTTTCGGGGGCAAATTTGGAAAAATCATTTTGGTCATAATTTGGACCAGTCGCGGATAGGGCGAAAGACTAAAACTCAACGGATCTTCTTTATCTTCTGAATATTGATACGTTTGGATGTTAGAAGACCCCACGGAGCGAAGACGGCTGATTTTGGGGGGGGTTTCGGGGGCAAATTTGGAAAAATCATTTTTGTCATAATTTGGACCAGTCGCGGATAGGGCGAAAGACTAAATCTCAACGGATCTTCTTTATCTTCTGAATATTGATGCGTTTGGATGTTCGAAGACCCCACGGAGCGAAGACGGCTGATTTGGGGGGGGGTTTTGGGGGCAAATTTGGAAAAATCATTTTGGTCATAATTTGGACCAGTCGCGGATAGGGCGAAAGACTAAAATTCAACGGATCTTCTTTATCTTCTGAATATTGATACGTTTGGATGTTAGAAGACCCCACGGAGCGAAGACGGCTGATTTTGGGGGGGGTTTCGGGGGCAAATTTGGAAAAATCATTTTTGTCATAATTTGGACCAGTCGCGGATAGGGCGAAAGACTAAATCTCAACGGATCTTCTTTATCTTCTGAATATTGATGCATTTGGATGTTAGAAGACCCCACGGAGCGAAGACGGCTGATTTGGGGGGGGGGTTTCGGAGGCAAATTTGGAAAAATCATTTTGGTCATAATTTGGACCAGTCGCGGATTGGGCGAAAGACTAAAACTCAACGGATCTTCTTTATCTTCTGAATATTAATGCGTTTGGATGTTAGAAGACCCCACGGAGCGAAGACGGCTGATTTGGGGGGGGGTTTCGGGGGCAAATTTGGAAAAAATCATTTTGGTCATAAGTTGGACCAGTCGCGGATAGGGCGAAAGACTAAATCTCAACGGATCTTCTTTATCTTCTGAATATTGATGCGTTTGGATGTTAGAAGACCCCAAGGAGCGAAGACGGCTGATTTGGGGGGGGTTTCGGGGGCAAATCTGGAAAAATCATTTTGGTCATAATTTGGACCAGTCGCGGATAGGGCGAAAGACTAAATATCAACAGATCTTCTTTATCTTCTGAATATTGATGCGTTTGGATGTTAGAAGACCCCACGGAGCGAAGACGGCTGATTTGGGGGGGGGGGGGTTTCAGGGGCAAATTTGGAAAAATCATTTTGGTCATAATTTGGACCAGTCGCGGATAGGGCGAAAGACTAAATCTCAACGGATCTTCTTTATCTTCTGAATATTGATGTGTTTGGATGTTAGAAGACCCCACGGAGCGAAGACGGCTGATTTGGGGGGGGTTACGGGGGCAAATTTGGAAAAATCATTTTGGTCATAATTTTGACCAGTCGCGGATAGGGCGAAAGACTAAATCTCAACGGATCTTCTTTATCTTCTGAATATTGATGCGTTTGGATGTTAGAAGACCCCACGGAGCGAAGACGGCTGATTTAGGGGGGGTTTCGGGGGCAAATTTGGAAAAATCATTTTGGTCATAATTTGGACCAGTCGCGGATAGGGCGAAAGACTAAAACTCAACGGATCTTCTTTATCTTCTGAATATTGATGCGTTTGGATGTTAGAAGACCCCACGGAGCGAAGACGGCTGATTTGGGGGGGGTTTCGGGGGCAAATTTGGAAAAATCATTTTGGTCATAATTTGGACCAGTCGCGGATAGGGCGAAAGACTAAACCTCAACAGATCTTCTTTATCTTCTGAATATTGATGCGTTTGGATGTTAGAAGACCCCACGGAGCGAAGACGGCTGATTTGGGGGGGGTTTCGGGGGCAAATTTGGAAAAATCATTTTGGTCATAATTTGGACCAGTCACGGATAGGGCGAAAGACTAAATCTCAACGGATCTTCTTTATCTTCTGCATATTGATGCGTTTGGATGTAAGAAGACCCCACGGAGCGAAGACGGCTGATTTGGGGGGGGTTTCGGGGGCAAATTTGGAAAAATCATTTTGGTCATAATTTGGACCAGTCGCGGACAGGGCGAAAGACTAAAACTCAACGGATCTTCTTTATCTTCTGAATATTGATGCGTTTGGATGTTAGAAGACCCCACGGAGCGAAGACGGCTGATTTTGGGGGGCTTTCGGGGGCAAATTTGGAAAAATCATTTTGGTCATAATTTGGACCAGTCGCGGATAGGGCGAAAGACTAAATCTCAACGGATCTTCTTTATCTTCTGAATATTGATGCGTTTGGATGTTAGAAGACCCCACGGAGCAAAGCAGCTGATTTGGGGGGGGGTTTCGGGGGCAAATTTGCAAAAATCATTTTGGTCATAATTTGGACCAGTCCGGATAGGGCGAAAGACTAAATCTCGATGGATCTTCTTTATCTTCTGAACATTGATGCGTTTGGATGTTAGAAGACCGCACGGAGCAAAGACGGCTGATTTGGGGGGGGTTTCGGGGGCAAATTTGGAAAAATCATTTTGGTCATAATTTGGACCAGTCGCGGATAGTGCGAAAGACTAAATCTCAACGGATCTTCTGAATATTGATGCGTTTGGATGTTATAAGACCCCACGGAGCGAAGACGGCTGATTTGGGGGGGGGGGTTTCGGGGCAAATTTGGAAAATCATTTTGGTCATAATTTGGACCAGTTGCGGATAGGGCGAAAGACTAAATCTCAACGGATCTTCTTTATCTTCTGAATATTGATGCGTTTGGATGTTAGAAGACCCCACGGAGCGAAGACGGCTGATTTGGGGGGGTTTCGGGGGCAAATTTCGAAAAATCATTTTGGTCATAATTTGGACCAGTCGCGGATAAGGCGAAAGACTAAATCTCAACGGATCTTCTTTATCTTCTGAATATTGATGCGTTTGGATGTTAGAAGACCCCACGGAGCGAAGACGGCTGATTTGGGGGGGGGGGTTTCGGGGGCAAATTTGGAAAAATCATTTTGGTCATAATTTGGACCAGTCGCGGATAGGGCGAAAGACTAAATCTCAACAGATCTTCTTTATCTTCTGAATATTGATGCGTTTGGATATTAGAAGACCCCACGGAGCGAAGACGGCTGATTTGGGGGGGGTTTCAGGGGCAAATTTGGAAAAATCATTTTGGTCATAATTTGGACCAGTCGCGGATAGGGCGAAAGACTAAATCTCAACGGATCTTCTTTATCTTCTGAATATTGATGCGTTTGGATGTTCGAAGACCCCACGGAGCGAAGACGGCTGATTTGGGGGGGGGTTTCGGGGGCAAATTTGGAAAAATCATTTTGGTCATAATTTGGACCAGTCGCGGATAGGGCGAAAGACTAAAACTCAACGGATCTTCTTTATCTTCTGAATATTGATACGTTTGGATGTTAGAAGACCCCACGGAGCGAAGACGGCTGATTTTGGGGGGGGTTTCGGGGGCAAATTTGGAAAAATCATTTTTGTCATAATTTGGACCAGTCGCGGATAGGGCGAAAGACTAAATCTCAACGGATCTTCTTTATCTTCTGAATATTGATGCGTTTGGATGTTCGAAGACCCCACGGAGCGAAGACGGCTGATTTGGGGGGGGGGTTTCGGGGGCAAATTTGGAAAAATCATTTTGGTCATAATTTGGACCAGTCGCGGATAGGGCGAAAGACTAAAACTCAACGGATCTTCTTTATCTTCTGAATATTGATACGTTTGGATGTTAGAAGACCCCACGGAGCGAAGACGGCTGATTTTGGGGGGGGGTTTCGGGGGCAAATTGGGAAAAATCATTTTTGTCATAATTTGGACCAGTCGCGGATAGGGCGAAAGACTAAATCTCAACGGATCTTCTTTATCTTCTGCATATTGATGCATTTGGATGTTAGAAGACCCCACGGAGCGAAGACGGCTGATTTGGGGGGGGGGTTTCGGAGGCAAATTTGGAAAAATCATTTTGGTCATAATTTGGACCAGTCGCGGATTGGGCGAAAGACTAAAACTCAACGGATCTTCTTTATCTTCTGAATATTAATGCGTTTGGATGTTAGAAGACCCCACGGAGCGAAGACGGCTGATTTGGGGGGGGGTTTCGGGGGCAAATTTGGAAAAAATCATTTTGGTCATAAGTTGGACCAGTCGCGGATAGGGCGAAAGACTAAATCTCAACGGATCTTCTTTATCTTCTGAATATTGATGCGTTTGGATGTTAGAAGACCCCAAGGAGCGAAGACGGCTGATTTGGGGGGGGTTTCGGGGGCAAATCTGGAAAAATCATTTTGGTCATAATTTGGACCAGTCGCGGATAGGGCGAAAGACTAAATATCAACAGATCTTCTTTATCTTCTGAATATTGATGCGTTTGGATGTTAGAAGACCCCACGGAGCGAAGACGGCTGATTTGGGGGGGGTTTCAGGGGCAAATTTGGAAAAATCATTTTGGTCATAATTTGGACCAGTCGCGGATAGGGCGAAAGACTAAATCTCAACGGATCTTCTTTATCTTCTGAATATTGATGTGTTTGGATGTTAGAAGACCCCACGGAGCGAAGACGGCTGATTTGGGGGGGGTTACGGGGGCAAATTTGGAAAAATCATTTTGGTCATAATTTTGACCAGTCGCGGATAGGGCGAAAGACTAAATCTCAACGGATCTTCTTTATCTTCTGAATATTGATGCGTTTGGATGTTAGAAGACCCCACGGAGCGAAGACGGCTGATTTGGGGGGGGTTTCGGGGGCAAATTTGGAAAAATCATTTTGGTCATAATTTGGACCAGTCGCGGATAGGGCGAAAGACTAAAACTCAACGGATCTTCTTTATCTTCTGAATATTGATGCGTTTGGATGTTAGAAGACCCCACGTAGCGAAGACGGCTGATTTGGGGGGGGTTTCGGGGGCAAATTTGGAAAAATCATTTTGGTCATAATTTGGACCAGTCGCGGATAGGGCGAAAGACTAAACCTCAACAGATCTTCTTTATCTTCTGAATATTGATGCGTTTGGATGTTAGAAGACCCCACGGAGCGAAGACGGCTGATTTGGGGGGGGGGTTTCAGGGGCAAATTTGGAAAAATCATTTTGGTCATAATTTGGACCAGTCACGGATAGGGCGAAAGACTGAATCTCAACGGATCTTCTTTATCTTCTGAATATTGATGCGTTTGGATGTTCGAAGACCCCACGGAGCGAAGACGGCTGATTTGGGGGGGGGTTTCGGGGGCAAATTTGGAAAAAATCATTTTGGTCATAAGTTGGACCAGTCGCAGATAGGGCGAAAGACTAAATCTCAACGGATCTTCTTTATCTTCTGAATATTGATGCGTTTGGATGTTAGAAGACCCCAAGGAGCGAAGACGGCTGATTTGGGGGGGGTTTCGGGGGCAAATCTGGAAAAATCATTTTGGTCATAATTTGGACCAGTCGCGGATAGGGCGAAAGACTAAATATCAACAGATCTTCTTTATCTTCTGAATATTGATGCGTTTGGATGTTAGAAGACCCCACGGAGCGAAGACGGCTGATTTGGGGGGGGTTTCGGGGGCAAATCTGGAAAAATCATTTTGGTCATAATTTGGACCAGTCGCGGATAGGGCGAAAGACTAAATATCAACAGATCTTCTTTATCTTCTGAATATTGATGCGTTTGGATGTTAGAAGACCCCACGGAGCGAAGACGGCTGATTTGGGGGGGGGGTTTCAGGGGCAAATTTGGAAAAATCATTTTGGTCATAATTTGGACCAGTCGCGGATAGGGCGAAAGACTAAATCTCAACGGATCTTCTTTATCTTCTGAATATTGATGTGTTTGGATGTTAGAAGACCCCACGGAGCGAAGACGGCTGATTTGGGGGGGGTTACGGGGGCAAATTTGGAAAAATCATTTTGGTCATAATTTTGACCAGTCGCGGATAGGGCGAAAGACTAAATCTCAACGGATCTTCTTTATCTTCTGAATATTGATGCGTTTGGATGTTAGAAGACCCCACGGAGCGAAGACGGCTGATTTGGGGGGGGTTTCGGGGGCAAATTTGGAAAAATCATTTTGGTCATAATTTGGACCAGTCGCGGATAGGGCGAAAGACTAAAACTCAACGGATCTTCTTTATCTTCTGAATATTGATGCGTTTGGATGTTAGAAGACCCCACGGAGCGAAGACGGCTGATTTTGGGGGGGGTTTCGGGGGCAAATTTGGAAAAATCATTTTTGTCATAATTTGGACCAGTCGCGGATAGGGCGAAAGACTAAATCTCAACGGATCTTCTTTATCTTCTGAATATTGATGCGTTTGGATGTTCGAAGACCCCACGGAGCGAAGACGGCTGATTTGGGGGGGGGGTTTCGGGGGCAAATTTGGAAAAATCATTTTGGTCATAATTTGGACCAGTCGCGGATAGGGCGAAAGACTAAAACTCAACGGATCTTCTTTATCTTCTGAATATTGATACGTTTGGATGTTAGAAGACCCCACGGAGCGAAGACGGCTGATTTTGGGGGGGGGGTTTCGGGGGCAAATTTGGAAAAATCATTTTTGTCATAATTTGGACCAGTCGCGGATAGGGCGAAAGACTAAATCTCAACGGATCTTCTTTATCTTCTGAATATTGATGCATTTGGATGTTAGAAGACCCCACGGAGCGAAGACGGCTGATTTGGGGGGGGGGTTTCGGAGGCAAATTTGGAAAAATCATTTTGGTCATAATTTGGACCAGTCGCGGATTGGGCGAAAGACTAAAACTCAACGGATCTTCTTTATCTTCTGAATATTAATGCGTTTGGATGTTAGAAGACCCCACGGAGCAAAGACGGCTGATTTGGGGGGGGGTTTCGGGGGCAAATTTGGAAAAAATCATTTTGGTCATAAGTTGGACCAGTCGCGGATAGGGCGAAAGACTAAATCTCAACGGATCTTCTTTATCTTCTGAATATTGATGCGTTTGGATGTTAGAAGACCCCAAGGAGCGAAGACGGCTGATTTGGGGGGGGTTTCGGGGGCAAATCTGGAAAAATCATTTTGGTCATAATTTGGACCAGTCGCGGATAGGGCGAAAGACTAAATATCAACAGATCTTCTTTATCTTCTGAATATTGATGCGTTTGGATGTTAGAAGACCCCACGGAGCGAAGACGGCTGATTTGGGGGGGGGGTTTCAGGGGCAAATTTGGAAAAATCATTTTGGTCATAATTTGGACCAGTCGCGGATAGGGCGAAAGACTAAATCTCAACGGATCTTCTTTATCTTCTGAATATTGATGTGTTTGGATGTTAGAAGACCCCACGGAGCGAAGACGGCTGATTTGGGGGGGGTTACGGGGGCAAATTTGGAAAAATCATTTTGGTCATAATTTTGACCAGTCGCGGATAGGGCGAAAGACTAAATCTCAACGGATCTTCTTTATCTTCTGAATATTGATGCGTTTGGATGTTAGAAGACCCCACGGAGCGAAGACGGCTGATTTGGGGGGGGTTTCGGGGGCAAATTTGGAAAAATCATTTTGGTCATAATTTGGACCAGTCGCGGATAGGGCGAAAGACTAAAACTCAACGGATCTTCTTTATCTTCTGAATATTGATGCGTTTGGATGTTAGAAGACCCCACGTAGCGAAGACGGCTGATTTGGGGGGGGTTTCGGGGGCAAATTTGGAAAAATCATTTTGGTCATAATTTGGACCAGTCGCGGATAGGGCGAAAGACTAAACCTCAACAGATCTTCTTTATCTTCTGAATATTGATGCGTTTGGATGTTAGAAGACCCCACGGAGCGAAGACGGCTGATTTGGGGGGGGGGGTTTCAGGGGCAAATTTGGAAAAATCATTTTGGTCATAATTTGGACCAGTCACGGATAGGGCGAAAGACTAAATCTCAACGGATCTTCTTTATCTTCTGAATATTGATGCGTTTGGATGTTCGAAGACCCCACGGAGCGAAGACGGCTGATTTGGGGGGGGGTTTCGGGGGCAAATTTGGAAAAAATCATTTTGGTCATAAGTTGGACCAGTCGCAGATAGGGCGAAAGACTAAATCTCAACGGATCTTCTTTATCTTCTGAATATTGATGCGTTTGGATGTTAGAAGACCCCAAGGAGCGAAGACGGCTGATTTGGGGGGGGTTTCGGGGGCAAATTTGGAAAAATCATTTTGGTCATAATTTGGACCAGTCGCGGATAGGGCGAAAGACTAAATCTCAACGGATCTTCTTTATCTTCTGAATATTGATGTGTTTGGATGTTAGAAGACCCCACGGAGCGAAGACGGCTGATTTGGGGGGGGGTTACGGGGGCAAATTTGGAAAAATCATTTTGGTCATAATTTTGACCAGTCGCGGATAGGGCGAAAGACTAAATCTCAACGGATCTTCTTTATCTTCTGAATATTGATGCGTTTGGATGTTAGAAGACCCCACGGAGCGAAGACGGCTGATTTTGGGGGGGGGGTTTCGGGGGCAAATTTGGAAAAATCATTTTTGTCATAATTTGGACCAGTCGCGGATAGGGCGAAAGACTAAATCTCAACGGATCTTCTTTATCTTCTGAATATTGATGCATTTGGATGTTAGAAGACCCCACGGAGCGAAGACGGCTGATTTGGGGGGGGGGTTTCGGAGGCAAATTTGGAAAAATCATTTTGGTCATAATTTGGACCAGTCGCGGATTGGGCGAAAGACTAAAACTCAACGGATCTTCTTTATCTTCTGAATATTAATGCGTTTGGATGTTAGAAGACCCCACGGAGCAAAGACGGCTGATTTGGGGGGGGGTTTCGGGGGCAAATTTGGAAAAAATCATTTTGGTCATAAGTTGGACCAGTCGCGGATAGGGCGAAAGACTAAATCTCAACGGATCTTCTTTATCTTCTGAATATTGATGCGTTTGGATGTTAGAAGACCCCAAGGAGCGAAGACGGCTGATTTGGGGGGGGTTTCGGGGGCAAATCTGGAAAAATCATTTTGGTCATAATTTGGACCAGTCGCGGATAGGGCGAAAGACTAAATATCAACAGATCTTCTTTATCTTCTGAATATTGATGCGTTTGGATGTTAGAAGACCCCACGGAGCGAAGACGGCTGATTTGGGGGGGGGGTTTCAGGGGCAAATTTGGAAAAATCATTTTGGTCATAATTTGGACCAGTCGCGGATAGGGCGAAAGACTAAATCTCAACGGATCTTCTTTATCTTCTGAATATTGATGTGTTTGGATGTTAGAAGACCCCACGGAGCGAAGACGGCTGATTTGGGGGGGGTTACGGGGGCAAATTTGGAAAAATCATTTTGGTCATAATTTTGACCAGTCGCGGATAGGGCGAAAGACTAAATCTCAACGGATCTTCTTTATCTTCTGAATATTGATGCGTTTGGATGTTAGAAGACCCCACGGAGCGAAGACGGCTGATTTGGGGGGGGTTTCGGGGGCAAATTTGGAAAAATCATTTTGGTCATAATTTGGACCAGTCGCGGATAGGGCGAAAGACTAAAACTCAACGGATCTTCTTTATCTTCTGAATATTGATGCGTTTGGATGTTAGAAGACCCCACGTAGCGAAGACGGCTGATTTGGGGGGGGTTTCGGGGGCAAATTTGGAAAAATCATTTTGGTCATAATTTGGACCAGTCGCGGATAGGGCGAAAGACTAAACCTCAACAGATCTTCTTTATCTTCTGAATATTGATGCGTTTGGATGTTAGAAGACCCCACGGAGCGAAGACGGCTGATTTGGGGGGGGGGTTTCAGGGGCAAATTTGGAAAAATCATTTTGGTCATAATTTGGACCAGTCACGGATAGGGCGAAAGACTAAATCTCAACGGATCTTCTTTATCTTCTGAATATTGATGCGTTTGGATGTTCGAAGACCCCACGGAGCGAAGACGGCTGATTTGGGGGGGGGTTTCGGGGGCAAATTTGGAAAAAATCATTTTGGTCATAAGTTGGACCAGTCGCAGATAGGGCGAAAGACTAAATCTCAACGGATCTTCTTTATCTTCTGAATATTGATGCGTTTGGATGTTAGAAGACCCCAAGGAGCGAAGACGGCTGATTTGGGGGGGGTTTCGGGGGCAAATCTGGAAAAATCATTTTGGTCATAATTTGGACCAGTCGCGGATAGGGCGAAAGACTAAATATCAACAGATCTTCTTTATCTTCTGAATATTGATGCGTTTGGATGTTAGAAGACCCCACGGAGCGAAGACGGCTGATTTGGGGGGGGTTTCGGGGGCAAATCTGGAAAAATCATTTTGGTCATAATTTGGACCAGTCGCGGATAGGGCGAAAGACTAAATATCAACAGATCTTCTTTATCTTCTGAATATTGATGCGTTTGGATGTTAGAAGACCCCACGGAGCGAAGACGGCTGATTTGGGGGGGGGGTTTCAGGGGCAAATTTGGAAAAATCATTTTGGTCATAATTTGGACCAGTCGCGGATAGGGCGAAAGACTAAATCTCAACGGATCTTCTTTATCTTCTGAATATTGATGTGTTTGGATGTTAGAAGACCCCACGGAGCGAAGACGGCTGATTTGGGGGGGGTTACGGGGGCAAATTTGGAAAAATCATTTTGGTCATAATTTTGACCAGTCGCGGATAGGGCGAAAGACTAAATCTCAACGGATCTTCTTTATCTTCTGAATATTGATGCGTTTGGATGTTAGAAGACCCCACGGAGCGAAGACGGCTGATTTGGGGGGGGTTTCGGGGGCAAATTTGGAAAAATCATTTTGGTCATAATTTGGACCAGTCGCGGATAGGGCGAAAGACTAAAACTCAACGGATCTTCTTTATCTTCTGAATATTGATGCGTTTGGATGTTAGAAGACCCCACGGAGCGAAGACGGCTGATTTGGGGGGGGTTTCGGGGGCAAATTTGGAAAAATCATTTTGGTCATAATTTGGACCAGTCGCGGATAGGGCGAAAGACTAAACCTCAACAGATCTTCTTTATCTTCTGAATATTGATGCGTTTGGATGTTAGAAGACCCCACGGAGCGAAGACGGCTGATTTGGGGGGGGGGTTTCAGGGGCAAATTTGGAAAAATCATTTTGGTCATAATTTGGACCAGTCACGGATAGGGCGAAAGACTAAATCTCAACGGATCTTCTTTATCTTCTGAATATTGATGCGTTTGGATGTTCGAAGACCCCACGGAGCGAAGACGGCTGATTGGGGGGGGGGTTTCGGGGGCAAATTTGGAAAAATCATTTTGGTCATAATTTGGACCAGTCGCGGATAGGGCGAAAGACTAAAACTCAACGGATCTTCTTTATCTTCTGAATATTGATGCGTTTGGATGTTAGAAGACCCCACGGAGCAAAGACGGCTGATTTGGGGGGGGTTTCGGGGGCAAATTTGGAAAAATCATTTTGGTCATAATTTGGACCAGTCGCGGATAGTGCGAAAGACTAAATCTCAACGGATCTTCTGAATATTGATGCGTTTGGATGTTAGAAGACCCCACGGAGCGAAGACGGCTGATTTGGGGGGGTTTCGGGGGCAAATTTCGAAAAATCATTTTGGTCATAATTTGGACCAGTCGCGGATAAGGCGAAAGACTAAATCTCAACGGATCTTCTTTATCCTCTGAATATTGATGCGTTTGGATGTTAGAAGACCCCACGGAGCGAAGACGGCTGATTTGGGGGGGGGGTTTCGGGGGCAAATTTGGAAAAATAATTTTGGTCATAATTTGGACCAGTCGCGGATAGGGCGAAAGACTAAATCTCAACAGATCTTCTTTATCTTCTGAATATTGATGCGTTTGGATATTAGAAGACCCCACGGAGCGAAGACGGCTGATTTGGGGGGGTTTCAGGGGCAAATTTGGAAAAATCATTTTGGTCATAATTTGGACCAGTCGCGGATAGGGCGAAAGACTAAATCTCAACGGATCTTCTTTATCTTCTGAATATTGATGCGTTTGGATGATCAAAGACCCCACGGAGCGAAGACGGCTGATTTGGGGGGGGGTTTCGGGGGCAAATTTGGAAAAATCATTTTGGTCATAATTTGGACCAGTCGCGGATAGGCGTAAGACTAAAACTCAACGGATCTTCTTTATCTTCTGAATATTGATACGTTTGGATGTTAGAAGACCCCACGGAGCGAAGACGGCTGATTTTGGGGGGGGTTTCGGGGGCAAATTTGGAAAAATCATTTTTGTCATAATTTGGACCAGTCGCGGATAGGGCGAAAGACTAAATCTCAACGGATCTTCTTTATCTTCTGAATATTAATGCGTTTGGATGTTAGAAGACCCCACAGAGCGAAGACGGCTGATTTGGGGGGGGTTTCTGGGGCAAATTTGGAAAAATCATTTTGGTCATAATTTGGACCAGTTGCGGATAGGGCGAAAGACTAAATCTCAACGGATCTTCTTTATCTTCTGAATATTGATGCGTTTGGATGTTAGAAGACCCCACGGAGCGAACACGGCTGATTTGGGGGGGTTTCGGGGGCAAATTTGGAAAAATCATTTTGGTCATAATTTGGACCAGTCGCGGATAGGGCGAAAGACTAAATCTCAACGGATCTTCTTTATCTTCTGAATATTGATGCGTTTGGATGTTAGAAGACCCCAAGGAACGAAGACGGCTGATTTGGGGGGGGTTTCGGGGGCAAATTTGGAAAAATCATTTTGGTCATAATTTGGACCAGTCGCGGATAGGGCGAAAGACTAAATCTCAACAGATCTTCTTTATCTTCTGAATATTGATGCTTTTGGATGTTAGAAGACCCCACGGAGCGAAGACGGCTGATTTGGGGGGGGTTTCGGGGGCAAATTTGGAAAAAACATTTTGGTCATAATTTGGACCAGTCGCGGATAGGGCGAAAGACTAAATCTCAACGGATCTTCTTTATCTTCTGAATATTGATGCGTTTGGATGTTAGAAGACCCCACGGAGCGAAGACGGCTGATTTGGGGGGGGGGTTTCGGGGGCAAATTTGGAAAAATAATTTTGGTCATAATTTGGACCAGTCGCGGATAGGGCGAAAGACTAAAACTCAACAGATCTTCTTTATCTTCTAAATATTGATGCGTTTGGATGTTAGAAGACCCCACGGGGCGAAGACGGCTGATTTGGGGGGGGGTTCGGGGGCAAATTTGGAAAAATCATTTTGGTCATAATTTGGACCAGTCGCGGATAGGGCGAAAGACTAAATCTCAACGGATCTTCTTTATCTTCTGAATATTGATGCGTTTGGATGTTAGAAGACCCCACGGAGCGAAGACGGCTGATTTGGGGGGGGGGTTTCGGGGGCAAATTTGGAAAAATCATTTTGGTCATAATTTGGACCAATCGCGGATAGGGCGAAAGACTAAAACTCAACAGATCTTCTTTATCTTCTGAATATTGATGCGTTTGGATGTTAGAAGACCCCACGGAGCGAAGACGGCTGATTTGGGGGGGGGTTTTGGGGGCAAATTTGGAAAAATCATTTTGGTCATAATTTGGACCAGTCGCGGATAGGGCGAAAGACTAAATCTCAACGGATCTTCTTTATCTTCTGAATATTGATGCGTTTGGATGTTAGAAGACCCCACGGAGCGAAGACGGCTGATTTGGGGGGGGGGTTTCGGGGGCAAATTTGGAAAAATCATTTTGGTCATAATTTGGACCAGTCGCGGATAGGGCGAAAGACTAAATCTCAACGTATCTTCTTTATCTTCTGAATATTGATGCGTTTGGATGTTAGAAGACCCCACGGAGCGAAGACGGCTGATTTGGGGGGGGGTTTCGGGGGCAAATTTGGAAAAATCATTTTGGTCATAATTTGGACCAGTCGCGGATAGGGCGAAAGACTAAATCTCAACAGATCTTCTTTATCTTCTGAATATTGATGCGTTTGGATGTTAGAAGACCCCACGGAGCGAAGACGGCTGATTTGGGGGGGTTTCGGGGGCAAATTTTGAAAAATCATTTTGGTCATAATTTGGACCAGTCGCGGATAGGGCGAAAGACTAAATCTCAACGGATCTTCTTTATCTTCTGAATATTGATGCGTTTGGATGTTAGAAGACCCCACGGAGCGAAGACGGCTGATTTGGGGGGGGGTTTCAGGGGCAAATTTGGAAAATTCATTTTGGTCATAATTTGGACCAGTCGCGGATAGGGCGAAAGACTAAATCTCAACAGATCTTCTTTATCTTCTGAATATTGATGCTTTTGGATGTTAGAAGACCCCACGGAGCGAAGACGGCTGATTTGGGGGGGGTTTCGGGGGCAAATTTGGAAAAATCATTTTGGTCATAATTTGGACCAGTCGCGGATAGGGCGAAAGACTAAATCTCAACGGATCTTCTTTATCTTCTGAATATTGATGCGTTTGGATGTTAGAAGACCCCACGGAGCGAAGACGGCTGATTTGGGGGGGGGTTTCGGGGGCAAATTTGGAAAAATAATTTTGGTCATAATTTGGACCAGTCGCGGATAGGGCGAAAGACTAAAACTCAACAGATCTTCTTTATCTTCTAAATATTGATGCGTTTGGATGTTAGAAGACCCCACGGAGCGAAGACGGCTGATTTGGGGGGGGGTTCGGGGGCAAATTTGGAAAAATCATTTTGGTCATAATTTGGACCAGTCGCGGATAGGGCGAAAGACTAAATCTCAACAGATCTTCTTTATCTTCTGAATATTGATGCTTTTGGATGTTAGAAGACCCCACGGAGCGAAGACGGCTGATTTGGGGGGGGTTTCGGGGGCAAATTTGGAAAAATCATTTTGGTCATAATTTGGACCAGTCGCGGATAGGGCGAAAGACTAAATCTCAACGGATCTTCTTTATCTTCTGAATATTGATGCGTTTGGATGTTAGAAGACCCCACGGAGCGAAGACGGCTGATTTGGGGGGGGGGTTTCGGGGGCAAATTTGGAAAAATCATTTTGGTCATAATTTGGACCAGTCGCGGATAGGGCGAAAGACTAAATCTCAACGTATCTTCTTTATCTTCTGAATATTGATGCGTTTGGATGTTAGAAGACCCCACGGAGCGAAGACGGCTGATTTGGGGGGGGGGTTTCGGGGGCAAATTTGGAAAAATCATTTTGGTCATAATTTGGACCAGTCGCGGATAGGGCGAAAGACTAAATCTCAACAGATCTTCTTTATCTTCTGAATATTGATGCGTTTGGATGTTAGAAGACCCCACGGAGCGAAGACGGCTGATTTGGGGGGGTTTCGGGGGCAAATTTTGAAAAATCATTTTGGTCATAATTTGGACCAGTCGCGGATAGGGCGAAAGACTAAATCTCAACGGATCTTCTTTATCTTCTGAATATTGATGCGTTTGGATGTTAGAAGACCCCACGGAGCGAAGACGGCTGATTTGGGGGGGGGTTTCGGGGGCAAATTTGGAAAAATCATTTTGGTCATAATTTGGACCAGTCCGGATAGGGCGAAAGACTTAATCTCAACGGATCTTCTTTATCTTCTGAATGTTGATGCGTTTGGATGTTAGAAGACCCCACGGAGCGAAGACGGCTGATTTGGGGGGGGGTTTCGGGGGCAAATTTGGAAAAATCATTTTGGTCATAATTTGGACCAGTCGCGGATAGGGCGAAAGACTAAATCTCAACGTATCTTCTTTATCTTCTGAATATTGATGCGTTTGGATGTTAGAAGACCCCACGGAGCGAAGACGGCTGATTTGGGGGGGGGGTTTCGGGGGCAAATTTGGAAAAATCATTTTGGTCATAATTTGGACCAGTCGCGGATAGGGCGAAAGACTAAATCTCAACAGATCTTCTTTATCTTCTGAATATTGATGCGTTTGGATGTTAGAAGACCCCACGGAGCGAAGACGGCTGATTTGGGGGGGTTTCGGGGGCAAATTTGGAAAAATCATTTTGGTCATAATTTGGACCAGTCGCGGATAGGGCGAAAGACTAAATCTCAACGGATCTTCTTTATCTTCTGAATATTGATGCGTTTGGATGTTAGAAGACCCCACGGAGCGAAGACGGCTGATTTGGGGGGGGGTTTCAGGGGCAAATTTGGAAAAATCATTTTGGTCATAATTTGGACCAGTCGCGGATATTGCGAAAGACTAAATCTCAACGGATCTTCTTTATCTTCTGAATATTGATGCGTTTGGATGTTAGAAGACCCCACGGAGCGAAGACGGCTGATTTGGGGGGGGTTTCGGGGGCAAATTTGGAAAAATCATTTTGGTCATAATTTGGACCAGTCGCGGATAGGGCGAAAGACTAAATCTCAACGGATCTTCTTTATCTTCTGAATATTGATGCGTTTGGATGTTAGAAGACCCCACGGAGCGAAGACGGCTGATTTGGGGGGGGGTTTCGGGGGCAAATTTGGAAAAATCATTTTGGTCATAATTTGGACCAGTCCGGATAGGGCGAAAGACTAAATCTCAACGGATCTTCTTTATCTTCTGAATATTGATGCGTTTGGATGTTAGAAGACCCCACGGAGCGAAGACGGCTGATTTGGGGGGGGGTTTCGGGGGCAAATTTGGAAAATTCATTTTGGTCATAATTTGGACCAGTCGCGGATAGGGCGAAAGACTAAATCTCAACAGATCTTCTTTATCTTCTGAATATTGATGCTTTTGGATGTTAGAAGACCCCACGGAGCGAAGACGGCTGATTTGGGGGGGGTTTCGGGGGCAAATTTGGAAAAATCATTTTGGTCATAATTTGGACCAGTCGCGGATAGGGCGAAAGACTAAATCTCAACGGATCTTCTTTATCTTCTGAATATTGATGCGTTTGGATGTTAGAAGACCCCACGGAGCGAAGACGGCTGATTTGGGGGGGGGGTTTCGGGGGCAAATTTGGAAAAATCATTTTGGTCATAATTTGGACCAGTCGCGGATAGGGCGAAAGACTAAATCTCAACGTATCTTCTTTATCTTCTGAATATTGATGCGTTTGGATGTTAGAAGACCCCACGGAGCGAAGACGGCTGATTTGGGGGGGGGGTTTCGGGGGCAAATTTGGAAAAATCATTTTGGTCATAATTTGGACCAGTCGCGGATAGGGCGAAAGACTAAATCTCAACAGATCTTCTTTATCTTCTGAATATTGATGCGTTTGGATGTTAGAAGACCCCACGGAGCGAAGACGGCTGATTTGGGGGGGTTTCGGGGGCAAATTTTGAAAAATCATTTTGGTCATAATTTGGACCAGTCGCGGATAGGGCGAAAGACTAAATCTCAACGGATCTTCTTTATCTTCTGAATATTGATGCGTTTGGATGTTAGAAGACCCCACGGAGCGAAGACGGCTGATTTGGGGGGGGGTTTCGGGGGCAAATTTGGAAAAATCATTTTGGTCATAATTTGGACCAGTCCGGATAGGGCGAAAGACTTAATCTCAACGGATCTTCTTTATCTTCTGAATGTTGATGCGTTTGGATGTTAGAAGACCCCACGGAGCGAAGACGGCTGATTTGGGGGGGGGTTTCGGGGGCAAATTTGGAAAAATCATTTTGGTCATAATTTGGACCAGTCGCGGATAGGGCGAAAGACTAAATCTCAACGTATCTTCTTTATCTTCTGAATATTGATGCGTTTGGATGTTAGAAGACCCCACGGAGCGAAGACGGCTGATTTGGGGGGGGGGTTTCGGGGGCAAATTTGGAAAAATCATTTTGGTCATAATTTGGACCAGTCGCGGATAGGGCGAAAGACTAAATCTCAACAGATCTTCTTTATCTTCTGAATATTGATGCGTTTGGATGTTAGAAGACCCCACGGAGCGAAGACGGCTGATTTGGGGGGGTTTCGGGGGCAAATTTGGAAAAATCATTTTGGTCATAATTTGGACCAGTCGCGGATAGGGCGAAAGACTAAATCTCAACGGATCTTCTTTATCTTCTGAATATTGATGCGTTTGGATGTTAGAAGACCCCACGGAGCGAAGACGGCTGATTTGGGGGGGGGTTTCAGGGGCAAATTTGGAAAAATCATTTTGGTCATAATTTGGACCAGTCGCGGATATTGCGAAAGACTAAATCTCAACGGATCTTCTTTATCTTCTGAATATTGATGCGTTTGGATGTTAGAAGACCCCACGGAGCGAAGACGGCTGATTTGGGGGGGGTTTCGGGGGCAAATTTGGAAAAATCATTTTGGTCATAATTTGGACCAGTCGCGGATAGGGCGAAAGACTAAATCTCAACGGATCTTCTTTATCTTCTGAATATTGATGCGTTTGGATGTTAGAAGACCCCACGGAGCGAAGACGGCTGATTTGGGGGGGGGGTTTCGGGGGCAAATTTGGAAAAATCATTTTGGTCATAATTTGGACCAGTCCGGATAGGGCGAAAGACTAAATCTCAACGGATCTTCTTTATCTTCTGAATATTGATGCGTTTGGATGTTAGAAGACCCCACGGAGCGAAGACGGCTGATTTGGGGGGGGGTTTCGGGGGCAAATTTGGAAAATTCATTTTGGTCATAATTTGGACCAGTCGCGGATAGGGCGAAAGACTAAATCTCAACAGATCTTCTTTATCTTCTGAATATTGATGCTTTTGGATGTTAGAAGACCCCACGGAGCGAAGACGGCTGATTTGGGGGGGGTTTCGGGGGCAAATTTGGAAAAATCATTTTGGTCATAATTTGGACCAGTCGCGGATAGGGCGAAAGACTAAATCTCAACGGATCTTCTTTATCTTCTGAATATTGATGCGTTTGGATGTTAGAAGACCCCACGGAGCGAAGACGGCTGATTTGGGGGGGGGTTTCGGGGGCAAATTTGGAAAAATCATTTTGGTCATAATTTGGACCAGTCCGGATAGGGCGAAAGACTAAATCTCAACGGATCTTCTTTATCTTCTGAATATTGATGCGTTTGGATGTTAGAAGACCCCACGGAGCGAAGACGGCTGATTTGGGGGGGGGTTTCGGGGGCAAATTTGGAAAATTCATTTTGGTCATAATTTGGACCAGTCGCGGATAGGGCGAAAGACTAAATCTCAACAGATCTTCTTTATCTTCTGAATATTGATGCTTTTGGATGTTAGAAGACCCCACGGAGCGAAGACGGCTGATTTGGGGGGGGTTTCGGGGGCAAATTTGGAAAAATCATTTTGGTCATAATTTGGACCAGTCGCGGATAGGGCGAAAGACTAAATCTCAACGGATCTTCTTTATCTTCTGAATATTGATGCGTTTGGATGTTAGAAGACCCCACGGAGCGAAGACGGCTGATTTGGGGGGGGGTTTCGGGGGCAAATTTGGAAAAATAATTTTGGTCATAATTTGGACCAGTCGCGGATAGGGCGAAAGACTAAAACTCAACAGATCTTCTTTATCTTCTAAATATTGATGCGTTTGGATGTTAGAAGACCCCACGGAGCGAAGACGGCTGATTTGGGGGGGGGTTCGGGGGCAAATTTGGAAAAATCATTTTGGTCATAATTTGGACCAGTCGCGGATAGGGCGAAAGACTAAATCTCAACAGATCTTCTTTATCTTCTGAATATTGATGCTTTTGGATGTTAGAAGACCCCACGGAGCGAAGACGGCTGATTTGGGGGGGGTTTCGGGGGCAAATTTGGAAAAATCATTTTGGTCATAATTTGGACCAGTCGCGGATAGGGCGAAAGACTAAATCTCAACGGATCTTCTTTATCTTCTGAATATTGATGCGTTTGGATGTTAGAAGACCCCACGGAGCGAAGACGGCTGATTTGGGGGGGGTTTCGGGGGCAAATTTGGAAAAATCATTTTGGTCATAATTTGGACCAGTCGCGGATAGGGCGAAAGACTAAATCTCAACAGATCTTCTTTATCTTCTGAATATTGATGCTTTTGGATGTTAGAAGACCCCACGGAGCGAAGACGGCTGATTTGGGGGGGGTTTCGGGGGCAAATTTGGAAAAATCATTTTGGTCATAATTTGGACCAGTCGCGGATAGGGCGAAAGACTAAATCTCAACGGATCTTCTTTATCTTCTGAATATTGATGCGTTTGGATGTTAGAAGACCCCACGGAGCGAAGACGGCTGATTTGGGGGGGGGTTTCGGGGGCAAATTTGGAAAAATCATTTTGGTCATAATTTGGACCAGTCGCGGATAGGGCGAAAGACTAAATCTCAACGGATCTTCTTTATCTTCTGAATATTGATGCGTTTGGATGTTAGAAGACCCCACGGAGCGAAGACGGCTGATTTGGGGGGGGGTTTCAGGGGCAAATTTGGAAAAATCATTTTGGTCATAATTTGGACCAGTCGCGGATATTGCGAAAGACTAAATCTCAACGGATCTTCTTTATCTTCTGAATATTGATGCGTTTGGATGTTAGAAGACCCCACGGAGCGAAGACGGCTGATTTGGGGGGGGTTTCGGGGGCAAATTTGGAAAAATCATTTTGGTCATAATTTGGACCAGTCGCGGATAGGGCGAAAGACTAAATCTCAACGGATCTTCTTTATCTTCTGAATATTGATGCGTTTGGATGTTAGAAGACCCCACGGAGCGAAGACGGCTGATTTGGGGGGGGGTTTCGGGGGCAAATTTGGAAAAATCATTTTGGTCATAATTTGGACCAGTCCGGATAGGGCGAAAGACTAAATCTCAACGGATCTTCTTTATCTTCTGAATATTGATGCGTTTGGATGTTAGAAGACCCCACGGAGCGAAGACGGCTGATTTGGGGGGGGGTTTCGGGGGCAAATTTGGAAAATTCATTTTGGTCATAATTTGGACCAGTCGCGGATAGGGCGAAAGACTAAATCTCAACAGATCTTCTTTATCTTCTGAATATTGATGCTTTTGGATGTTAGAAGACCCCACGGAGCGAAGACGGCTGATTTGGGGGGGGTTTCGGGGGCAAATTTGGAAAAATCATTTTGGTCATAATTTGGACCAGTCGCGGATAGGGCGAAAGACTAAATCTCAACGGATCTTCTTTATCTTCTGAATATTGATGCGTTTGGATGTTAGAAGACCCCACGGAGCGAAGACGGCTGATTTGGGGGGGGGTTTCGGGGGCAAATTTGGAAAAATAATTTTGGTCATAATTTGGACCAGTCGCGGATAGGGCGAAAGACTAAAACTCAACAGATCTTCTTTATCTTCTAAATATTGATGCGTTTGGATGTTAGAAGACCCCACGGAGCGAAGACGGCTGATTTGGGGGGGGGTTCGGGGGCAAATTTGGAAAAATCATTTTGGTCATAATTTGGACCAGTCGCGGATAGGGCGAAAGACTAAATCTCAACAGATCTTCTTTATCTTCTGAATATTGATGCTTTTGGATGTTAGAAGACCCCACGGAGCGAAGACGGCTGATTTGGGGGGGGTTTCGGGGGCAAATTTGGAAAAATCATTTTGGTCATAATTTGGACCAGTCGCGGATAGGGCGAAAGACTAAATCTCAACGGATCTTCTTTATCTTCTGAATATTGATGCGTTTGGATGTTAGAAGACCCCACGGAGCGAAGACGGCTGATTTGGGGGGGGTTTCGGGGGCAAATTTGGAAAAATCATTTTGGTCATAATTTGGACCAGTCGCGGATAGGGCGAAAGACTAAATCTCAACGGATCTTCTTTATCTTCTGAATATTGATGCGTTTGGATGTTAGAAGACCCCACGGAGCGAAGACGGCTGATTTGGGGGGGGGGTTTCGGGGGCAAATTTGGAAAAATCATTTTGGTCATAATTTGGACCAGTCGCGGATAGGGCGAAAGACTAAATCTCAACGTATCTTCTTTATCTTCTGAATATTGATGCGTTTGGATGTTAGAAGACCCCACGGAGCGAAGACGGCTGATTTGGGGGGGGGGTTTCGGGGGCAAATTTGGAAAAATCATTTTGGTCATAATTTGGACCAGTCGCGGATAGGGCGAAAGACTAAATCTCAACAGATCTTCTTTATCTTCTGAATATTGATGCGTTTGGATGTTAGAAGACCCCACGGAGCGAAGACGGCTGATTTGGGGGGGTTTCGGGGGCAAATTTTGAAAAATCATTTTGGTCATAATTTGGACCAGTCGCGGATAGGGCGAAAGACTAAATCTCAACGGATCTTCTTTATCTTCTGAATATTGATGCGTTTGGATGTTAGAAGACCCCACGGAGCGAAGACGGCTGATTTGGGGGGGGGTTTCGGGGGCAAATTTGGAAAAATCATTTTGGTCATAATTTGGACCAGTCCGGATAGGGCGAAAGACTTAATCTCAACGGATCTTCTTTATCTTCTGAATGTTGATGCGTTTGGATGTTAGAAGACCCCACGGAGCGAAGACGGCTGATTTGGGGGGGGGTTTCGGGGGCAAATTTGGAAAAATCATTTTGGTCATAATTTGGACCAGTCGCGGATAGGGCGAAAGACTAAATCTCAACGTATCTTCTTTATCTTCTGAATATTGATGCGTTTGGATGTTAGAAGACCCCACGGAGCGAAGACGGCTGATTTGGGGGGGGGGTTTCGGGGGCAAATTTGGAAAAATCATTTTGGTCATAATTTGGACCAGTCGCGGATAGGGCGAAAGACTAAATCTCAACAGATCTTCTTTATCTTCTGAATATTGATGCGTTTGGATGTTAGAAGACCCCACGGAGCGAAGACGGCTGATTTGGGGGGGTTTCGGGGGCAAATTTGGAAAAATCATTTTGGTCATAATTTGGACCAGTCGCGGATAGGGCGAAAGACTAAATCTCAACGGATCTTCTTTATCTTCTGAATATTGATGCGTTTGGATGTTAGAAGACCCCACGGAGCGAAGACGGCTGATTTGGGGGGGGGTTTCGGGGGCAAATTTGGAAAAATCATTTTGGTCATAATTTGGACCAGTCCGGATAGGGCGAAAGACTAAATCTCAACGGATCTTCTTTATCTTCTGAATATTGATGCGTTTGGATGTTAGAAGACCCCACGGAGCGAAGACGGCTGATTTGGGGGGGGGTTTCGGGGGCAAATTTGGAAAATTCATTTTGGTCATAATTTGGACCAGTCGCGGATAGGGCGAAAGACTAAATCTCAACAGATCTTCTTTATCTTCTGAATATTGATGCTTTTGGATGTTAGAAGACCCCACGGAGCGAAGACGGCTGATTTGGGGGGGGTTTCGGGGGCAAATTTGGAAAAATCATTTTGGTCATAATTTGGACCAGTCGCGGATAGGGCGAAAGACTAAATCTCAACGGATCTTCTTTATCTTCTGAATATTGATGCGTTTGGATGTTAGAAGACCCCACGGAGCGAAGACGGCTGATTTGGGGGGGGGTTTCGGGGGCAAATTTGGAAAAATCATTTTGGTCATAATTTGGACCAGTCCGGATAGGGCGAAAGACTAAATCTCAACGGATCTTCTTTATCTTCTGAATATTGATGCGTTTGGATGTTAGAAGACCCCACGGAGCGAAGACGGCTGATTTGGGGGGGGGTTTCGGGGGCAAATTTGGAAAATTCATTTTGGTCATAATTTGGACCAGTCGCGGATAGGGCGAAAGACTAAATCTCAACAGATCTTCTTTATCTTCTGAATATTGATGCTTTTGGATGTTAGAAGACCCCACGGAGCGAAGACGGCTGATTTGGGGGGGGTTTCGGGGGCAAATTTGGAAAAATCATTTTGGTCATAATTTGGACCAGTCGCGGATAGGGCGAAAGACTAAATCTCAACGGATCTTCTTTATCTTCTGAATATTGATGCGTTTGGATGTTAGAAGACCCCACGGAGCGAAGACGGCTGATTTGGGGGGGGGTTTCGGGGGCAAATTTGGAAAAATAATTTTGGTCATAATTTGGACCAGTCGCGGATAGGGCGAAAGACTAAAACTCAACAGATCTTCTTTATCTTCTAAATATTGATGCGTTTGGATGTTAGAAGACCCCACGGAGCGAAGACGGCTGATTTGGGGGGGGGTTCGGGGGCAAATTTGGAAAAATCATTTTGGTCATAATTTGGACCAGTCGCGGATAGGGCGAAAGACTAAATCTCAACAGATCTTCTTTATCTTCTGAATATTGATGCTTTTGGATGTTAGAAGACCCCACGGAGCGAAGACGGCTGATTTGGGGGGGGTTTCGGGGGCAAATTTGGAAAAATCATTTTGGTCATAATTTGGACCAGTCGCGGATAGGGCGAAAGACTAAATCTCAACGGATCTTCTTTATCTTCTGAATATTGATGCGTTTGGATGTTAGAAGACCCCACGGAGCGAAGACGGCTGATTTGGGGGGGGTTTCGGGGGCAAATTTGGAAAAATCATTTTGGTCATAATTTGGACCAGTCGCGGATAGGGCGAAAGACTAAATCTCAACAGATCTTCTTTATCTTCTGAATATTGATGCTTTTGGATGTTAGAAGACCCCACGGAGCGAAGACGGCTGATTTGGGGGGGGTTTCGGGGGCAAATTTGGAAAAATCATTTTGGTCATAATTTGGACCAGTCGCGGATAGAGCGAAAGACTAAAACTCAACGGATCTTCTTTATCTTCTGAATATTGATGCGTTTGGATGTTAGAAGACCCCACGGAGCGAAGACGGCTGATTTGGGGGGGGTTTCGGGGGCAAATTTGGAAAAATCATTTTGGTCATAATTTGGACCAGTCGCGGATAGGGCGAAAGACTAAACCTCAACAGATCTTCTTTATCTTCTGAATATTGATGCGTTTGGATGTTAGAAGACCCCACGGAGCGAAGACGGCTGATTTGGGGGGGGTTTCAGGGGCAAATTTGGAAAAATCATTTTGGTCATAATTTGGACCAGTCACGGATAGGGCGAAAGACTAAATCTCAACGGAACTTTTTTATCTTCTGAATATTGATGCGTTTGGATGTTAGAAGACCCCACAGAGCGAAGACGGCTGATTTGGGGGGGGTTTCGGGGGCAAATTTGGAAAAATCATTATGGTCATAATTTGGACCAGTCGCGGATAGGGCGAAAGACTAAATCTCAACGGATTTTCTTTATCTTCTGAATATTGATGCGTTTGGATGTTTGAAGACCCCACGGAGCGAACACGGGTGATTTGGGGGGGGGGTTTCGGGGGCAAATTTGGAAAAATCATTTTGGTCATAATTTGGACCAGTCGCGGATAGGGCGAAAGACTAAATCTCAATGGATCTTCTTTATCTTCTGAATATTGATGCGTTTGGATGTTAGAAGACCCCACGGAGCGAAGACGGCTGATTTGGGGGGGTTTCGGGGGCAAATTTGGAAAAATCATTTTGGTCATAATTTGGACCAGTCGCGGATAGGGCGAAAGACTAAACCTCAACAGATCTTCTTTATCTTCTGAATATTGATGCGTTTGGATGTTAGAAGACCCCACGGAGCGAAGACGGCTGATTTGGGGGGGGTTTCAGGGGCAAATTTGGAAAAATCATTTTGGTCATAATTTGGACCAGTCGCGGATAGGGCGAAAGACTAAATCTCAACGGATCTTCTTTATCTTCTGAATATTGATGCGTTTGGATGTTAGAAGACCCCACAGAGCGAAGACGGCCGATTTGGGGGGGGTTTCGGGGGCAAATTTGGAAAAATCATTTTGGTCATAATTTGGACCAGTCGCGGATAGGGCGAAAGACTAAATCTCAACGGATCTTCTTTATCTTCTGAATATTGATGCGTTTGGATGTTAGAAGACCCCACGGAGCGAACACGGCTGATTTGGGGGGGTTTCGGGGGCAAATTTGGAAAAATCATTTTGGTCATAATTTGGACCAGTCGCGGATAGGGCGAAAGACTAAATCTCAACGGATCTTCTTTATCTTCTGAATATTGATGCGTTTGGATGTTAGAAGACCCCAAGGAACGAAGACGGCTGATTTGGGGGGGGTTTCGGGGGCAAATTTGGAAAAATAATTTTGGTCATAATTTGGACCAGTCGCGGATAGGGCGAAAGACTAAAACTCAACAGATCTTCTTTATCTTCTAAATATTGATGCGTTTGGATGTTAGAAGACCCCACGGAGCGAAGACGGCTGATTTGGGGGGGGGTTCGGGGGCAAATTTGGAAAAATCATTTTGGTCATAATTTGGACCAGTCGCGGATAGGGCGAAAGACTAAATCTCAACAGATCTTCTTTATCTTCTGAATATTGATGCTTTTGGATGTTAGAAGACCCCACGGAGCAAAGACGGCTGATTTTGGGGGGGTTTCGGGGGCAAATTTGGAAAAATCATTTTGGTCATAAATTGGACCAGTCGCGGATAGGGCGAAAGACTAAATCTCAACGGATCTTCTTTATCTTCTGAATATTGATGCGTTTGGATGTTAGAAGACCCCACGGAGCGAAGACGGCTGATTTGGGGGGGGGGTTTCGGGGGCAAATTTGGAAAAATCATTTTGGTCATAATTTGGACCAGTCGCGGATAGGGCGAAAGACTAAAACTCAACAGATCTTCTTTATCTTCTGAATATTGATGCGTTTGGATGTTAGAAGACCCCACGGAGCGAAGACGGCTGATTTGGGGGGGGGGTTTTGGGGGCAAATTTGGAAAAATCATTTTGGTCATAATTTGGACCAGTCGCGGATAGGGCGAAAGACTAAATCTCAACGGATCTTCTTTATCTTCTGAATATTGATGCGTTTGGATGTTAGAAGACCCCACGGAGCGAAGACGGCTGATTTGGGGGGGGGTTTCGGGGGCAAATTTGGAAAAATCATTTTGGTCATAATTTGGACCAGTCGTGGATAGGGCGAAAGACTAAATCTCAACGTATCTTCTTTATCTTCTGAATATTGATGCGTTTGGATGTTAGAAGACCCCACGGAGCGAAGACGGCTGATTGGGGGGGGGGTTTCGGGGGCAAATTTGGAAAAATCATTTTGGTCATAATTTGGACCAGTCGCGGATAGGGCGAAAGACTAAATCTCAACAGATCTTCTTTATCTTCTGAATATTGATGCGTTTGGATGTTAAAAGACCCCACGGAGCGAAGACGGCTGATTTGGGGGGGTTTCGGGGGCAAATTTTGAAAAATCATTTTGGTCATAATTTGGACCAGTCGCGGATAGGGCGAAAGACTAAATCTCAACGGATCTTCTTTATCTTCTGAATATTGATGCGTTTGGATGTTAGAAGACCCCACGGAGCGAAGACGGCTGATTTGGGGGGGGGTTTCGGGGGCAAATTTGGAAAAATCATTTTGGTCATAATTTGGACCAGTCCGGATAGGGCGAAAGACTAAATCTCAACGGATCTTCTTTATCTTCTGAATATTGATGCGTTTGGATGTTAGAAGACCCCACGGAGCGAAGACGGCTGATTTGGGGGGGGGGTTTCGGGGGCAAATTTGGAAAAATCATTTTGGTCATAATTTGGACCAGTCGCGGATAGGGCGAAAGACTAAATCTCAACAGATCTTCTTTATCTTCTGAATATTGATGCTTTTGGATGTTAGAAGACCCCACGGAGCGAAGACGGCTGATTTGGGGGGGGTTTCGGGGGCAAATTTGGAAAAATCATTTTGGTCATAATTTGGACCAGTCGCGGATAGGGCGAAAGACTAAATCTCAACAGATCTTCTTTATCTTCTGAATATTGATGCGTTTGGATGTTAGAAGACCCCACAGAGCGAAGACGGCCGATTTGGGGGGGGTTTCGGGGGCAAATTTGGAAAAATCATTTTGGTCATAATTTGGACCAGTCGCGGATAGGGCGAAAGACTAAATCTCAACGGATCTTCTTTATCTTCTGAATATTGATGCGTTTGGATGTTAGAAGACCCCACGGAGCGAACACGGCTGATTTGGGGGGGTTTCGGGGGCAAATTTGGAAAAATCATTTTGGTCATAATTTGGACCAGTCGCGGATAGGGCGAAAGACTAAATCTCAACGGATCTTCTTTATCTTCTGAATATTGATGCGTTTGGATGTTAGAAGACCCCAAGGAACGAAGACGGCTGATTTGGGGGGGGTTTCGGGGGCAAATTTTGAAAAATCATTTTGGTCATAATTTGGACCAGTCGCGGATAGGGCGAAAGACTAAATCTCAACAGATCTTCTTTATCTTCTGAATATTGATGCTTTTGGATGTTAGAAGACCCCACGGAGCGAAGACGGCTGATTTGGGGGGGGTTTCGGGGGCAAATTTGGAAAAATCATTTTGGTCATAATTTGGACCAGTCGCGGATAGGGCGAAAGACTAAATCTCAACGGATCTTCTTTATCTTCTGAATATTGATGCGTTTGGATGTTAGAAGACCCCACGGAGCGAAGACGGCTGATTGGGGGGGGGGTTTCGGGGGCAAATTTGGAAAAATCATTTTGGTCATAATTTGGACCAGTCGCGGATAGGGCGAAAGACTAAATCTCAACAGATCTTCTTTATCTTCTGAATATTGATGCGTTTGGATGTTAAAAGACCCCACGGAGCGAAGACGGCTGATTTGGGGGGGTTTCGGGGGCAAATTTTGAAAAATCATTTTGGTCATAATTTGGACCAGTCGCGGATAGGGCGAAAGACTAAATCTCAACGGATCTTCTTTATCTTCTGAATATTGATGCGTTTGGATGTTAGAAGACCCCACGGAGCGAAGACGGCTGATTTGGGGGGGGGTTTCGGGGGCAAATTTGGAAAAATCATTTTGGTCATAATTTGGACCAGTCCGGATAGGGCGAAAGACTAAATCTCAACGGATCTTCTTTATCTTCTGAATATTGATGCGTTTGGATGTTAGAAGACCCCACGGAGCGAAGACGGCTGATTTGGGGGGGGGTTTCGGGGGCAAATTTGGAAAAATCATTTTGGTCATAATTTGGACCAGTCGCGGATAGGGCGAAAGACTAAATCTCAACAGATCTTCTTTATCTTCTGAATATTGATGCTTTTGGATGTTAGAAGACCCCACGGAGCGAAGACGGCTGATTTGGGGGGGGTTTCGGGGGCAAATTTGGAAAAATCATTTTGGTCATAATTTGGACCAGTCGCGGATAGGGCGAAAGACTAAATCTCAACAGATCTTCTTTATCTTCTGAATATTGATGCGTTTGGATGTTAGAAGACCCCACAGAGCGAAGACGGCCGATTTGGGGGGGGTTTCGGGGGCAAATTTGGAAAAATCATTTTGGTCATAATTTGGACCAGTCGCGGATAGGGCGAAAGACTAAATCTCAACGGATCTTCTTTATCTTCTGAATATTGATGCGTTTGGATGTTAGAAGACCCCACGGAGCGAACACGGCTGATTTGGGGGGGTTTCGGGGGCAAATTTGGAAAAATCATTTTGGTCATAATTTGGACCAGTCGCGGATAGGGCGAAAGACTAAATCTCAACGGATCTTCTTTATCTTCTGAATATTGATGCGTTTGGATGTTAGAAGACCCCAAGGAACGAAGACGGCTGATTTGGGGGGGGTTTCGGGGGCAAATTTTGAAAAATCATTTTGGTCATAATTTGGACCAGTCGCGGATAGGGCGAAAGACTAAATCTCAACAGATCTTCTTTATCTTCTGAATATTGATGCTTTTGGATGTTAGAAGACCCCACGGAGCGAAGACGGCTGATTTGGGGGGGGTTTCGGGGGCAAATTTGGAAAAATCATTTTGGTCATAATTTGGACCAGTCGCGGATAGGGCGAAAGACTAAATCTCAACGGATCTTCTTTATCTTCTGAATATTGATGCGTTTGGATGTTAGAAGACCCCACGGAGCGAAGACGGCTGATTTGGGGGGGGGGTTCGGGGGCAAATTTGGAAAAATAATTTTGGTCATAATTTGGACCAGTCGCGGATAGGGCGAAAGACTAAAACTCAACAGATCTTCTTTATCTTCTAAATATTGATGCGTTTGGATGTTAGAAGACCCCACGGAGCGAAGACGGCTGATTTGGGGGGGGGTTCGGGGGCAAATTTGGAAAAATCATTTTGGTCATAATTTGGACCAGTCGCGGATAGGGCGAAAGACTAAATCTCAACAGATCTTCTTTATCTTCTGAATATTGATGCTTTTGGATGTTAGAAGACCCCACGGAGCAAAGACGGCTGATTTTGGGGGGGTTTCGGGGGCAAATTTGGAAAAATCATTTTGGTCATAAATTGGACCAGTCGCGGATAGGGCGAAAGACTAAATCTCAACGGATCTTCTTTATCTTCTGAATATTGATGCGTTTGGATGTTAGAAGACCCCACGGAGCGAAGACGGCTGATTTGGGGGGGGGGTTTCGGGGGCAAATTTGGAAAAATCATTTTGGTCATAATTTGGACCAGTCGCGGATAGGGCGAAAGACTAAAACTCAACAGATCTTCTTTATCTTCTGAATATTGATGCGTTTGGATGTTAGAAGACCCCACGGAGCGAAGACGGCTGATTTGGGGGGGGGGTTTTGGGGGCAAATTTGGAAAAATCATTTTGGTCATAATTTGGACCAGTCGCGGATAGGGCGAAAGACTAAATCTCAACGGATCTTCTTTATCTTCTGAATATTGATGCGTTTGGATGTTAGAAGACCCCACGGAGCGAAGACGGGTGATTTGGGGGGGGGTTTCGGGGGCAAATTTGGAAAAATCATTTTGGTCATAATTTGGACCAGTCGTGGATAGGGCGAAAGACTAAATCTCAACGTATCTTCTTTATCTTCTGAATATTGATGCGTTTGGATGTTAGAAGACCCCACGGAGCGAAGACGGCTGATTGGGGGGGGGTTTCGGGGGCAAATTTGGAAAAATCATTTTGGTCATAATTTGGACCAGTCGCGGATAGGGCGAAAGACTAAATCTCAACAGATCTTCTTTATCTTCTGAATATTGATGCGTTTGGATGTTAAAAGACCCCACGGAGCGAAGACGGCTGATTTGGGGGGGTTTCGGGGGCAAATTTTGAAAAATCATTTTGGTCATAATTTGGACCAGTCGCGGATAGGGCGAAAGACTAAATCTCAACGGATCTTCTTTATCTTCTGAATATTGATGCGTTTGGATGTTAGAAGACCCCACGGAGCGAAGACGGCTGATTTGGGGGGGGGGGTTTCGGGGGCAAATTTGGAAAAATCATTTTGGTCATAATTTGGACCAGTCCGGATAGGGCGAAAGACTAAATCTCAACGGATCTTCTTTATCTTCTGAATATTGATGCGTTTGGATGTTAGAAGACCCCACGGAGCGAAGACGGCTGATTTGGGGGGGGGTTTCGGGGGCAAATTTGGAAAAATCATTTTGGTCATAATTTGGACCAGTCGCGGATAGGGCGAAAGACTAAATCTCAACAGATCTTCTTTATCTTCTGAATATTGATGCTTTTGGATGTTAGAAGACCCCACGGAGCGAAGACGGCTGATTTGGGGGGGGTTTCGGGGGCAAATTTGGAAAAATCATTTTGGTCATAATTTGGACCAGTCGCGGATAGGGCGAAAGACTAAATCTCAACAGATCTTCTTTATCTTCTGAATATTGATGCGTTTGGATGTTAGAAGACCCCACGGAGCGAAGACGGCTGATTTGGGGGGGGGGTTCGGGGGCAAATTTGGAAAAATCATTTTGGTCATAATTTGGACCAGTCGCGGATAGGGCGAAAAACTAAATCTCAACGGATCTTCTTTATCTTCTGAATATTGATGCGTTTGGATGTTAGAAGACCCCACGGAGCGAAGACGGCTGATTTGGGGGGGGTTTCGGGGGCAAATTTGGAAAAATCATTTTGGTCATAATTTGGACCAGTCGCGGATAGGGCGAAAGACTAAATCTCAACAGATCTTCTTTATCTTCTGAATATTGATGCTTTTGGATGTTAGAAGACCCCACGGAGCAAAGACGGCTGATTTGGGGGGGGTTTCGGGGGCAAATTTGGAAAAATCATTTTGGTCATAATTTGGACCAGTCGCGGATAGGGCGAAAGACTAAATCTCAACGGATCTTCTTTATCTTCTGAATATTGATGCGTTTGGATGTTAGAAGACCCCACGGAGCGAAGACGGCTGATTTGGGGGGGGGTTTCGGGGGCAAATTTGGAAAAATAATTTTGGTCATAATTTGGACCAGTCGCGGATAGGGCGAAAGACTAAAACTCAACAGATCTTCTTTATCTTCTAAATATTGATGCGTTTGGATGTTAGAAGACCCCACGGAGCGAAGACGGCTGATTTGGGGGGGGGGGGTTCGGGGGCAAATTTGGAAAAATCATTTTGGTCATAATTTGGACCAGTCGCGGATAGGGCGAAAGACTAAATCTCAACAGATCTTCTTTATCTTCTGAATATTGATGCTTTTGGATGTTAGAAGACCCCACGGAGCGAAGACGGCTGATTTGGGGGGGGTTTCGGGGGCAAATTTGGAAAAATCATTTTGGTCATAATTTGGACCAGTCGCGGATAGGGCGAAAGACTAAATCTCAACGGATCTTCTTTATCTTCTGAATATTGATGCGTTTGGATGTTAGAAGACCCCACGGAGCGAAGACGGCTGATTTGGGGGGGGGTTTCGGGGGCAAATTTGGAAAAATCATTTTGGTCATAATTTGGACCAGTCGCGGATAGGGCGAAAGACTAAAACTCAACAGATCTTCTTTATCTTCTGAATATTGATGCGTTTGGATGTTAGAAGACCCCACGGAGCGAAGACGGCTGATTTTGGGGGGGGGTTTTGGGGGCAAATTTGGAAAAATCATTTTGGTCATAATTTGGACCAGTCGCGGATAGGGCGAAAGACTAAATCTCAACGGATCTTCTTTATCTTCTGAATATTGATGCGTTTTGATGTTAGAAGACCCCAAGGAACGAAGACGGCTGATTTGGGGGGGGTTTCGGGGGCAAATTTGGAAAAATCATTTTGGTCATAATTTGGACCAGTCGCGGATAGGGCGAAAGACTAAATCTCAACAGATCTTCTTTATCTTCTGAATATTGATGCTTTTGGATGTTAGAAGACCCCACGGAGCGAAGACGGCTGATTTGGGGGGGGTTTCGGGGGCAAATTTGGAAAAATCATTTTGGTCATAATTTGGACCAGTCGCGGATAGGGCGAAAGACTAAATCTCAACAGATCTTCTTTATCTTCTGAATATTGATGCGTTTGGATGTTAAAAGACCCCACGGAGCGAAGACGGCTGATTTGGGGGGGTTTCGGGGGCAAATTTTGAAAAATCATTTTGGTCATAATTTGGACCAGTCGCGGATAGGGCGAAAGACTAAATCTCAACGGATCTTCTTTATCTTCTGAATATTGATGCGTTTGGATGTTAGAAGACCCCACGGAGCGAAGACGGCTGATTTGGGGGGGGGTTTCGGGGGCAAATTTGGAAAAATCATTTTGGTCATAATTTGGACCAGTCCGGATAGGGCGAAAGACTAAATCTCAACGGATCTTCTTTATCTTCTGAATATTGATGCGTTTGGATGTTAGAAGACCCCACGGAGCGAAGACGGCTGATTTGGGGGGGGGGTTTCGGGGGCAAATTTGGAAAAATCATTTTGGTCATAATTTGGACCAGTCGCGGATAGGGCGAAAGACTAAATCTCAACAGATCTTCTTTATCTTCTGAATATTGATGCTTTTGGATGTTAGAAGACCCCACGGAGCGAAGACGGCTGATTTGGGGGGGGTTTCGGGGGCAAATTTGGAAAAATCATTTTGGTCATAATTTGGACCAGTCGCGGATAGGGCGAAAGACTAAATCTCAACAGATCTTCTTTATCTTCTGAATATTGATGCGTTTGGATGTTAGAAGACCCCACGGAGCGAAGACGGCTGATTTGGGGGGGGGGTTCGGGGGCAAATTTGGAAAAATCATTTTGGTCATAATTTGGACCAGTCGCGGATAGGGCGAAAAACTAAATCTCAACGGATCTTCTTTATCTTCTGAATATTGATGCGTTTGGATGTTAGAAGACCCCACGGAGCGAAGACGGCTGATTTGGGGGGGGTTTCGGGGGCAAATTTGGAAAAATCATTTTGGTCATAATTTGGACCAGTCGCGGATAGGGCGAAAGACTAAATCTCAACAGATCTTCTTTATCTTCTGAATATTGATGCTTTTGGATGTTAGAAGACCCCACGGAGCAAAGACGGCTGATTTGGGGGGGGTTTCGGGGGCAAATTTGGAAAAATCATTTTGGTCATAATTTGGACCAGTCGCGGATAGGGCGAAAGACTAAATCTCAACGGATCTTCTTTATCTTCTGAATATTGATGCGTTTGGATGTTAGAAGACCCCACGGAGCGAAGACGGCTGATTTGGGGGGGGGTTTCGGGGGCAAATTTGGAAAAATAATTTTGGTCATAATTTGGACCAGTCGCGGATAGGGCGAAAGACTAAAACTCAACAGATCTTCTTTATCTTCTAAATATTGATGCGTTTGGATGTTAGAAGACCCCACGGAGCGAAGACGGCTGATTTGGGGGGGGGGGTTCGGGGGCAAATTTGTAAAAATCATTTTGGTCATAATTTGGACCAGTCGCGGATAGGGCGAAAGACTAAATCTCAACAGATCTTCTTTATCTTCTGAATATTGATGCTTTTGGATGTTAGAAGACCCCAAGGAGCGAAGACGGCTGATTTGGGGGGGGTTTCGGGGGCAAATTTGGAAAAATCATTTTGGTCATAATTTGGACCAGTCGCGGATAGGGCGAAAGACTAAATCTCAACGGATCTTCTTTATCTTCTGAATATTGATGCGTTTGGATGTTAGAAGACCCCACGGAGCGAAGACGGCTGATTTGGGGGGGGGTTTCGGGGGCAAATTTGGAAAAATCATTTTGGTCATAATTTGGACCAGTCGCGGATAGGGCGAAAGACTAAAACTCAACAGATCTTCTTTATCTTCTGAATATTGATGCGTTTGGATGTTAGAAGACCCCACGGAGCGAAGACGGCTGATTTTGGGGGGGGGTTTTGGGGGCAAATTTGGAAAAATCATTTTGGTCATAATTTGGACCAGTCGCGGATAGGGCGAAAGACTAAATCTCAACGGATCTTCTTTATCTTCTGAATATTGATGCGTTTTGATGTTAGAAGACCCCAAGGAACGAAGACGGCTGATTTGGGGGGGGTTTCGGGGGCAAATTTGGAAAAATCATTTTGGTCATAATTTGGACCAGTCGCGGATAGGGCGAAAGACTAAATCTCAACAGATCTTCTTTATCTTCTGAATATTGATGCTTTTGGATGTTAGAAGACCCCACGGAGCGAAGACGGCTGATTTGGGGGGGGTTTCGGGGGCAAATTTGGAAAAATCATTTTGGTCATAATTTGGACCAGTCGCGGATAGGGCGAAAGACTAAATCTCAACGGATCTTCTTTATCTTCTGAATATTGATGCGTTTGGATGTTAGAAGACCCCACGGAGCGAAGACGGCTGATTTGGGGGGGGGTTTCGGGGGCAAATTTGGAAAAATAATTTTGGTCATAATTTGGACCAGTCGCGGATAGGGCGAAAGACTAAAACTCAACAGATCTTCTTTATCTTCTAAATATTGATGCGTTTGGATGTTAGAAGACCCCACGGAGCGAAGACGGCTGATTTGGGGGGGGGGTTCGGGGGCAAATTTGGAAAAATCATTTTGGTCATAATTTGGACCAGTCGCGGATAGGGCGAAAGACTAAATCTCAACAGATCTTCTTTATCTTCTGAATATTGATGCTTTTGGATGTACGAAGACCCCACGGAGCGAAGACGGCTGATTTGGGGGGGGTTTCGGGGGCAAATTTGGAAAAATCATTTTGGTCATAATTTGGACCAGTCGCGGATAGGGCGAAAGACTAAATCTCAACGGATCTTCTTTATCTTCTGAATATTGATGCGTTTGGATGTTAGAAGACCCCACGGAGCGAAGACGTCTGATTTGGGGGGGGGGTTTCGGGGGCAAATTTGGAAAAATCATTTTGGTCATAATTTGGACCAGTCGCGGATAGGGCGAAAGACTAAAACTCAACAGATCTTCTTTATCTTCTGAATATTGATGCGTTTGGATGTTAGAAGACCCCACGGAGCGAAGACGGCTGATTTTGGGGGGGGGGGTTTTGGGGGCAAATTTGGAAAAATCATTTTGGTCATAATTTGGACCAGTCGCGGATAGGGCGAAAGACTAAATCTCAACGGATCTTCTTTATCTTCTGAATATTGATGCGTTTGGATGTTACAAGACCCCACGGAGCGAAGACAGCTGATTTGGGGGGGGGGTTTCGGGGGCAAATTTGGAAAAATAATTTTGGTCATAATTTGGACCAGTCGCGGATAGGGCGAAAGACTAAATCTCAACGGATCTTCTTTATCTTCTGAATATTGATGCGTTTTGATGTTAGAAGACCCCAAGGAACGAAGACGGCTGATTTGGGGGGGGTTTCGGGGGCAAATTTGGAAAAATCATTTTGGTCATAATTTGGACCAGTCGCGGATAGGGCGAAAGACTAAATCTCAACAGATCTTCTTTATCTTCTGAATATTGATGCTTTTGGATGTTAGAAGACCCCACGGAGCGAAGACGGCTGATTTGGGGGGGGTTTCGGGGGCAAATTTGGAAAAATCATTTTGGTCATAATTTGGACCAGTCGCGGATAGGGCGAAAGACTAAATCTCAACGGATCTTCTTTATCTTCTGAATATTGATGCGTTTGGATGTTAGAAGACCCCACGGAGCGAAGACGGCTGATTTGGGGGGGGGTTTCGGGGGCAAATTTGGAAAAATAATTTTGGTCATAATTTGGACCAGTCGCGGATAGGGCGAAAGACTAAAACTCAACAGATCTTCTTTATCTTCTAAATATTGATGCGTTTGGATGTTAGAAGACCCCACGGAGCGAAGACGGCTGATTTGGGGGGGGGTTCGGGGGCAAATTTGGAAAAATCATTTTGGTCATAATTTGGACCAGTCGCGGATAGGGCGAAAGACTAAATCTCAACAGATCTTCTTTATCTTCTGAATATTGATGCTTTTGGATGTACGAAGACCCCACGGAGCGAAGACGGCTGATTTGGGGGGGGTTTCGGGGGCAAATTTGGAAAAATCATTTTGGTCATAATTTGGACCAGTCGCGGATAGGGCGAAAGACTAAATCTCAACGGATCTTCTTTATCTTCTGAATATTGATGCGTTTGGATGTTAGAAGACCCCACGGAGCGAAGACGTCTGATTTGGGGGGGGGTTTCGGGGGCAAATTTGGAAAAATCATTTTGGTCATAATTTGGACCAGTCGCGGATAGGGCGAAAGACTAAAACTCAACAGATCTTCTTTATCTTCTGAATATTGATGCGTTTGGATGTTAGAAGACCCCACGGAGCGAAGACGGCTGATTTTGGGGGGGGGGGTTTTGGGGGCAAATTTGGAAAAATCATTTTGGTCATAATTTGGACCAGTCGCGGATAGGGCGAAAGACTAAATCTCAACGGATCTTCTTTATCTTCTGAATATTGATGCGTTTGGATGTTACAAGACCCCACGGAGCGAAGACAGCTGATTTGGGGGGGGGGGTTTCGGGGGCAAATTTGGAAAAATAATTTTGGTCATAATTTGGACCAGTCGCGGATATGGCGAAAGACTAAATCTCAACAGATCTTCTTTATCTTCTGAATATTGATGCGTTTGGATGTTAGAAGACCCCACGGAGCGAAGACGGCTGATTTGGGGGGGTTTCGGGGGCAAATTTTGAAAAATCATTTTGGTCATAATTTGGACCAGTCGCGGATAGGGCGAAAGACTAAATCTCAACGGATCTTCTTTATCTTCTGAATATTGATGCGTTTGGATGTTAGAGGACCCCACGGAGCGAAGACGGCTGATTTGGGGGGGGGTTTCGGGGCAAATTTGGAAAAATCATTTTGGTCATAATTTTGACCAGTCCGGATAGGGCGAAAGACTAAATCTCAACGGATCTTCTTTATCTTCTGAATATTGATGCGTTTGGATGTTAGAAGACCCCACGGAGCGAAGACGGCTGATTTGGGGGGGGGTTTCGGGGGCAAATTTGGAAAAATCATTTTGGTCATAATTTGGACCAGTCGCGGATAGGGCGAAAGACTAAAACTCAACAGATCTTCTTTATCTTCTGAATATTGATGCGTTTGGATGTTAGAAGACCCCACGGAGCGAAGACGGCTGATTTTGGGGGGGGGTTTTGGGGGCAAATTTGGAAAAATCATTTTGGTCATAATTTGGACCAGTCGCGGATAGGGCGAAAGACTAAATCTCAACGGATCTTCTTTATCTTCTGAATATTGATGCGTTTGGATGTTAGAAGACCCCACGGAGCGAAGACGGCTGATTTGGGGGGGGGGTTTCGGGGGCAAATTTGGAAAAATCATTTTGGTCATAATTTGGACCTGTCGCGGATAGGGCGAAAGACTAAATCTCAAGAGATCTTCTTTATCTTCTGAATATTGATGCGTTTGGATATTAGAAGACCCCACGGAGCGAAGACGGCTGATTTGGGGGGGTTTCGGGGGCAAATTTGGAAAAATCATTTTGGTCATAATTTGGACCAGTCGCGGATAGGGCGAAAGACTAAATCTCAACGGATCTTCTTTATCTTCTGAATATTGATGCGTTTGGATGTTAGAAGACCCCACGGAGCGAAGACGGCTGATTTGGGGGGGGGTTACGGGGGCAAATTTGGAAAAATCATTTTGGTCATAATTTGGACCAGTCGCGGATAGGGCGAAAGACTAAAACTCAACAGATCTTCTTTATCTTCTGAATATTGATGCGTTTGGATGTTAGAAGACCCCACGGAGCGAAGACGGCTGATTTTGGGGGGGGGTTTTGGGGGCAAATTTGGAAAAATCATTTTGGTCATAATTTGGAACAGTCGCGGATAGGGCGAAAGACTAAATCTCAACGGATCTTCTTTATCTTCTGAATATTGATGCGTTTGGATGTTAGAAGACCCCATGGAGCGAAGACGGCTGATTTGGGGGGGTTTCGGGGGCAAATTTTGAAAAATCATTTTGGTCATAATTTGGACCAGTCGCGGATAGGGCGAAAGACTAAATCTCAACGGATCTTCTTTATCTTCTGAATATTGATGCGTTTGGATGTTAGAAGACCCCACGGAGCGAAGACGGCTGATTTGGGGGGGGGGTTTCGGGGCAAATTTGGAAAAATCATTTTGGTCATAATTTGGACCAGTCCGGATAGGGCGAAAGACTAAATCTCAACGGATCTTCTTTATCTTCTGAATATTGATGCGTTTGGATGTTAGAAGACCCCACGGAGCGAAGACGGCTGATTTGGGGGGGGGGGGTTTCGGGGGCAAATTTGGAAAAATCATTTTGGTCATAATTTGGACCAGTCGCGGATAGGGCGAAAGACTAAAACTCAACAGATCTTCTTTATCTTCTGAATATTGATGCGTTTGGATGTTAGAAGACCCCACGGAGCGAAGACGGCTGATTTTGGGGGGGTTTTTGGGGGCAAATTTGGAAAAATCATTTTGGTCATAATTTGGACCAGTCGCGGATAGGGCGAAAGACTAAATCTCAACGGATCTTCTTTATCTTCTGAATATTGATGCGTTTGGATGTTAGAAGACCCCACGGAGCGAAGACGGCTGATTTGGGGGGGGGGTTTCGGGGGCAAATTTGGAAAAATCATTTTGGTCATAATTTGGACCAGTCGCGAATAGGGCGAAAGACTAAATCTCAACGGATCTTCTTTATTCTGAATATTGATGCGTTTGGATGTTAGAAGACCCCACGGAGCGAAGACGGCTGATTTGGGGGGGGGTTTCGGGGGCAAATTTGGAAAAATCATTTTGGTCATAATTTGGACCAGTCGCGGATAGGGCGAAAGACTAAAACTCAACAGATCTTCTTTATCTTCTGAATATTGATGCGTTTGGATGTTAGAAGACCCCACGGAGCGAAGACGGCTGATTTTGGGGGGGGTTTTGGGGGCAAATTTGGAAAAATCATTTTGGTCATAATTTGGACCTGTCGCGGATAGGGCGAAAGACTAAATCTCAACGGATCTTCTTTATCTTCTGAATATTGATGCGTTTGGATGTTAGAAGACCCCACGGAGCGAAGACGGCTGATTTGGGGGGGGGGTTTCGGGGGCAAATTTGGAAAAATCATTTTGGTCATAATTTGGACCAGTCGCGGATAGGGCGAAAGACTAAATCTCAACAGATCTTCTTTATCTTCTGAATATTGATGCGTTTGGATGTTAGAAGACCCCGTGGAGCGAAGACGGCTGATTTGGGGGGGTTTCGGGGGCAAATTTTGAAAAATCATTTTGGTCATAATTTGGACCAGTCGCGGATAGGGCGAAAGACTAAATCTCAACGGATCTTCTTTATCTTCTGAATATTGATGCGTTTGGATGTTAGAAGACCCCACGGAGCGAAGACGGCTGATTTGGGGGGGGGGTTTCGGGGGCAAATTTGGAAAAATCATTTTGGTCATAATTTGGACCAGTCGCGGATAGGGCGAAAGACTAAAACTCAACAGATCTTCTTTATCTTCTGAATATTGATGCGTTTGGATGTTAGAAGACCCCACGGAGCGAAGACGGCTGATTTTGGGGGGGGTTTTGGGGGCAAATTTGGAAAAATCATTTTGGTCATAATTTGGACCAGTCGCGGATAGGGCGAAAGACTAAATCTCAACGGATCTTCTTTATCTTCTGAATATTGATGCGTTTGGATGTTAGAAGACCCCACGGAGCGAAGACGGCTGATTTGGGGGGGGGGTTTCGGGGGCAAATTTGGAAAAATCATTTTGGTCATAATTTGAGCCAGTCGCGAATAGGGCGAAAGACTAAATCTCAACGGATCTTCTTTATTCTGAATATTGATGCGTTTGGATGTTAGAAGACCCCACGGAGCGAAGACGGCTGATTTGGGGGGGGTTTCGGGGGCAAATTTGGAAAAATCATTTTGGTCATAATTTGGACCAGTCGCGGATAGGGCGAAAGACTAAAACTCAACAGATCTTCTTTATCTTCTGAATATTGATGCGTTTGGATGTTAGAAGACCCCACGGAGCGAAGACGGCTGATTTTGGGGGGGGTTTTGGGGGCAAATTTGGAAAAATCATTTTGGTCATAATTTGGACCTGTCGCGGATAGGGCGAAAGACTAAATCTCAACGGATCTTCTTTATCTTCTGAATATTGATGCGTTTGGATGTTAGAAGACCCCACGGAGCGAAGACGGCTGATTTGGGGGGGGGGTTTCGGGGGCAAATTTGGAAAAATCATTTTGGTCATAATTTGGACCAGTCGCGGATAGGGCGAAAGACTAAATCTCAACAGATCTTCTTTATCTTCTGAATATTGATGCGTTTGGATGTTAGAAGACCCCGTGGAGCGAAGACGGCTGATTTGGGGGGGTTTCGGGGGCAAATTTTGAAAAATCATTTTGGTCATAATTTGGACCAGTCGCGGATAGGGCGAAAGACTAAATCTCAACGGATCTTCTTTATCTTCTGAATATTGATGCGTTTGGATGTTAGAAGACCCCACGGAGCGAAGACGGCTGATTTGGGGGGGGGTTTCAGGGCAAATTTGGAAAAATCATTTTGGTCATAATTTGGACCAGTCGCGGATAGGGCGAAAGACTAAATCTCAACAGATCTTCTTTATCTTCTGAATATTGATGCGTTTGGATGTTAGAAGACCCCACGGAGCGAAGACGGCTGATTTGGGGGGGTTTCGGGGGCAAATTTTGAAAAATCATTTTGGTCATAATTTGGACCAGTCGCGGATAGGGCGAAAGACTAAATCTCAACGGATCTTCTTTATCTTCTGAATATTGATGCGTTTGGATGTTAGAAGACCCCACGGAGCGAAGACGGCTGATTTTGGGGGGGGGTTTTCGGGGCAAATTTGGAAAAATCATTTTGGTCATAATTTGGACCAGTCGCGGATAGGGCGAAAGACTAAATCTCAACGGATCTTCTTTATCTTCTGAATATTGATGCGTTTGGATGTTAGAAGACCCCACGGAGCGAAGACTGCTGATTTGGGGGGGGGGTTTCGGGGGCAAATTTGGAAAAATCATTTTGGTCATAATTTGGACCAGTTGCGGATAGGGCGAAAGACTAAATCTCAACAGATCTTCTTTATCTTCTGATATTGATGCTTTTGGATGTTAGAAGACCCCACCGAGCGAAGACGGCTGATTTCGGGGGGGTTTCGGGGGCAAATTTGGAAAAATCATTTTGGTCATAATTTGGACCAGTCGCGGATAGGGCGAAAGACTAAATCTCAACGGATCTTCTTTATCTTCTGAATATTGATGCGTTTGGATGTTAGAAGACCCCACGGAGCGAAGACGGCTGATTTGGGGGGGGGGTTTCGGGGGCAAATTTGGAAAAATCATTTTGGTCATAATTTGGACCAGTCGCGGATAGGGCGAAAGACTAAATCTCAACAGATCTTCTTTATCTTCTGAATATTGATGCGTTTGGATGTTAGAAGACCCCACGGAGCGAAGACGGCTGATTTGGGGGGGTTTCGGGGGCAAATTTGGAAAAATCATTTTGGTCATAATTTGGACCAGTCGCGGATAGGGCGAAAGACTAAATCTCAACGGATCTTCTTTATCTTCTGAATATTGATGCGTTTGGATGTTAGAAGACCCCACGGAGCGAAGACGGCTGATTTGGGGGGGGGGTTCGGGGGCAAATTTGGAAAAATCATTTTGGTCATAATTTGGACCAGTCGCGGATAGGGCGAAAGACTAAAACTCAACAGATCTTCTTTATCTTCTGAATATTGATGCGTTTGGATGTTAGAAGACCCCACGGAGCGAAGACGGCTGATTTTGGGGGGGGGTTTTGAGGGCAAATTTGGAAAAATCATTTTGGTCATAATTTGGACCAGTCGCGGATAGGGCGAAAGACTAAATCTCAACGGATCTTCTTTATCTTCTGAATATTGATGCGTTTGGATGTTAGAAGACCCCAAGGAACGAAGACGGCTGATTTGGGGGGGGTTTCGGGGGCAAATTTGGAAAAATCATTTTGGTCATAATTTGGACCAGTCGCGGATAGGGCGAAAGACTTAATCTCAACAGATCTTCTTTATCTTCTGAATATTGATGCTTTTGGATGTTAGAAGACCCCACGGAGCGAAGACGGCTGATTTGGGGGGGGTTTCGGGGGCAAATTTGGAAAAATCATTTTGGTCATAATTTGGACCAGTCGCGGATAGGGCGAAAGACTAAATCTCAACGGATCTTCTTTATCTTCTGAATATTGATGCGTTTGGATGTTAGAAGACCCCACGGAGCGAAGACGGCTGATTTGGGGGGGGGGGGTTTCGGGGGCAAATTTGGAAAAATCATTTTGGTCATAATTTGGACCAGTCGCGGATAGGGCGAAAGACTAAATCTCAACAGATCTTCTTTATCTTCTGAATATTGATGCGTTTGGATGTTAGAAGACCCCACGGAGCGAAGACGGCTGATTTGGGGGGGTTTCGGGGGCAAATTTGGAAAAATCATTTTGGTCATAATTTGGACCAGTCGCGGATAGGGCGAAAGACTAAATCTCAACGGATCTTCTTTATCTTCTGAATATTGATGCGTTTGGATGTTAGAAGACCCCAAGGAACGAAGACGGCTGATTTGGGGGGGGTTTCGGGGGCAAATTTGGAAAAATCATTTTGGTCATAATTTGGACCAGTCGCGGATAGGGCGAAAGACTAAATCTCAACAGATCTTCTTTATCTTCTGAATATTGATGCTTTTGGATGTTAGAAGACCCCACGGAGCGAAGACGGCTGATTTGGGGGGGGTTTCGGGGGCAAATTTGGAAAAATCATTTTGGTCATAATTTGGACCAGTCGCGGATAGGGCGAAAGACTAAATCTCAACGGATCTTCTTTATCTTCTGAATATTGATGCGTTTGGATGTTAGAAGACCCCACGGAGCGAAGACGGCTGATTTGGGGGGGGGTTTCGGGGGCAAATTTGGAAAAATAATTTTGGTCATAATTTGGACCAGTCGCGGATAGGGCGAAAGACTAAAACTCAACAGATCTTCTTTATCTTCTAAATATTGATGCGTTTGGATGTTAGAAGACCCCACGGAGCGAAGACGGCTGATTTGGGGGGGGGGGTTCGGGGGCAAATTTGGAAAAATCATTTTGGTCATAATTTGGACCAGTCGCGGATAGGGCGAAAGACTAAATCTCATCAGATCTTCTTTATCTTCTGAATATTTATGCTTTTGGATGTTAGAAGACCCCACGGAGCGAAGACGGCTGATTTGGGGGGGTTTCGGGGGCAAATTTGGAAAAATCATTTTGGTCATAATTTGGACCAGTCGCGGATAGGGCGAAAGACTAAATCTCAACGGATCTTCTTTATCTTCTGAATATTGATGCGTTTGGATGTTAGAAGACCCCACGGAGCAAAGACGGCTGATTGGGGGGGGTTTCGGGGGCAAATTTGGAAAAATCATTTTGGTCATAATTTGGACCAGTCGCGGATAGGGCGAAAGACTAAATCTCAACGGATCTTCTTTATCTTCTGAATATTGATGCGTTTGGATGTTAGAAGACCCCACGGAGCGAAGACGGCTGATTTGGGGGGGGGGGTTTCGGGGGCAAATTTGGAAAAATCATTTTGGTCATAATTTGGACCAGTCGCGGATAGGGCGAAAGACTAAATCTCAACAGATCTTCTTTATCTTCTGAATATTGATGCGTTTGGATGTTAGAAGACCCCACGGAGCGAAGACGGCTGATTTGGGGGGGTTTCGGGGGCAAATTTGGAAAAATCATTTTGGTCATAATTTGGACCAGTCGCGGATAGGGCGAAAGACTAAATCTCAACGGATCTTCTTTATCTTCTGAATATTGATGCGTTTGGATGTTAGAAGACCCCACGGAGCGAAGACGGCTGATTTGGGGGGGGGTTTCGGGGGCAAATTTGGAAAAATCATTTTGGTCATAATTTGGACCAGTCGCGGATAGGGCGAAAGACTAAAACTCAACAGATCTTCTTTATCTTCTGAATATTGATGCGTTTGGATGTTAGAAGACCCCACCCACGGAGCGAAGACGGCTGATTTGGGGGGGGTTTCGGGGGCAAACTTGGAAAAATCATTTTGGTCATAATTTGGACCAGTCGCGGATAGGGCGAAAGACTAAATCTCAACGGATCTTCTTTATCTTCTGAATATTGATGCGTTTGGATGTTAGAAGACCCCACGGAGCGAAGACGGCTGATTTGGGGGGGGTTTCGGGGGCAAATTTGGAAAAATCATTTTGGTCATAATTTGGACCAGTCGCGGATAGGGCGAAAGACTAAATCTCAACGGATCTTCTTTATCTTCTGAATATTGATGCGTTTGGATGTTAGAAGACCCCACGGAGCGAAGACGGCTGATTTGGGGGGGGTTTCGGGGGCAAATTTGGAAAAATCATTTTGGTCATAATTTGGACCAGTCGCGGATAGGGCGAAAGACTAAATCTCAACGGATCTTCTTTATCTTCTGAATATTGATGCGTTTGGATGTTAGAAGACCCCACGGAGCAAAGACCGCTGATTTGGGGGGGGTTTCGGGGGCAAATTTTGAAAATCATTTTGGTCATAATTTGGACCAGTCGCGGATAGGGCGAAAGACTAAATCTCAACGGATCTTCATTATCTTCTGAATATTGATGCTTTTGGATGTTAGAAGACCCCACGGAGCGAAGACGGCTGATTTGGGGGGGGTTTTGGGGGCAAATTTGGAAAAATCATTTTGGTCATAATTTGGACCAGTTGCGGATAGGGGGAAAGACTAAATCTCAACGGATCTTCTTTATCTTCTGAATATTGATGCGTTTGGATGTTAGAAGACCCCACGGAGCGAAGACGGCTGATTTGGGGGGGGGTTTCGGGGGCAAATTTGGAAAAATCATGTTGGTCATAATTTGGACCAGTCGCGGATAGGGCGAAAGACTAAATCTCAACGGATCTTCATTATCTTCTGAATATTGATGCGTTTGGATGTTAGAAGACCCCACGGAGCGAAGACGGCTGATTTGGGGGGGGTTTCGGGGGCAAATTTGGAAAAATCATTTTGGTCATAATTTGGACCAGTCGCGGATAGGGCGAAAGACTAAATCTCAACGGATCTTCTTTATCTTCTGAATATTGATGCGTTTGGATGTTAGAAGACCTCACGGAGCGAAGACGGCTGATTTGGGGGGGGTTTCGGGGGCAAATTTGGAAAAATCATTTTGGTCATAATTTGGACCAGTCGCGGATAGTGCGAAAGACTAAATCTCAAAGGATCTTCTTTATCTTCTGAATATTGATGCGTTTGGATGTTAGAAGACCCCACGGAGCGAAGACGGCTGATTTGGGGGGGGGTTTCGGGGGCAAATTTGGAAAAATCATTTTGGTCATAATTTGGACCAGTCGCGGATAGGGCGAAAGACTAAATCTCAACGGATCTTCTTAATTTTCTGAATATTGATGCGTTTCGATGTTAGAAGACCCCACGGAGCGAAGACGGCTGATTTGGGGGGGGGGTTTCGGGGGCAAATTTGGAAAAATCATTTTGGTCATAATTTGGACCAGTCGCGGATAGGGCGAAAGACTAAATCTCAACGGATCTTCTTTATCTTCTGAATATTGATGCCTTTGGATGTTAGAAGACCCCACGGAGCGAAGACGGCTGATTTGGGGGGGTTTCGGGGGCAAATTTGGAAAAATCATTTTGGTCATAATTTGGACCAGTCGCGGATAGGGCGAAAGACTAAATCTCAACGGATCTTCTTTATCTTCTGAATATTGATGCGTTTGGATGTTACAAGACCCCACGGAGCAAAGACGGCTGATTTGGGGGGGGTTTCGGGGGCAAATTTGGAAAAATCATTTTGGTCATAATTTGGACCAGTTGCGGATAGGGCGAAAGACTAAATCTCAACGGATCTTCTTTATCTTCTGAATATTGATGCGTTTGGATGTAAGAAGACCCCACGGAGCGAAGACGGCTGATTTGGGGGGGGTTTCGGGGGCAAATTTGGAAAAATCATTTTGGTCATAATTTGGACCAGTCGCGGATAGGGGGAAAGACTAAATCTCAACGGATCTTCTTTATCTTCTGAATATTGATGCGTTTGGATGTTAGAAGACCCCACGGAGCGAAGACGGCTGATTTGGGGGGGGGTTTCGTGGGCAAATTTGGAAAAATCATTTTGGTCATAATTTGGACCAGTCGCGGATAGGGCGAAAGACTAAATCTCAACGGATCTTCATTATCTTCTGAATATTGATGCGTTTGGATGTTAGAAGACCCCACGGAGCGAAGACGGCTGATTTGGGGGGGGGTTTCGGGGGCAAATTTGGAAAAATCATTTTGGTCATAATTTGGACCAGTCGCGGATAGGGCGAAAGACTAAATCTCAACGGATCTTCTTTATCTTCTGAATATTGATGCGTTTGGATGTTAGAAGACCCCACGGAGCGAAGACGGCTGATTTGGGGGGGGTTTCGGGGGCAAATTTGGAAAAATCATTTTGGTCATAATTTGGACCAGTCGCGGATAGGGCGAAAGACTAAATCTCAACGGATCTTCTTTATCTTCTGAATATTGATGCGTTTGGATGTTAGAAGACCCCACGGAGCGAAGACGGCTGATTTGGGGGGGGTTTCGGGGGCAAATTTGGAAAAATCATTTTGGTCATAATTTGGACCAGTCGCGGATAGGGCGAAAGACTAAATCTCAACGGATCTTCTTTATCTTCTGAATATTGATGCGTTTGGATGTTAGAAGACCCCACGGAGCAAAGACGGCTGATTTGGGGGGGGGTTTCGGGGGCAAATTTTGAAAATCATTTTGGTCATAATTTGGACCAGTCGCGGATAGGGCGAAAGACTAAATCTCAACGGATCTTCATTATATTCTGAATATTGATGCTTTTGGGTGTTAGAAGACCCCACGGAGCGAAGACGGCTGATTTGGGGGGGGTTTCGGGGGCAAATTTGGAAAAATCATTTTGGTCATAATTTGGACCAGTCGCGGATAGGGCGAAAGACTAAATCTCAACGGATCTTCTTTATCTTCTGAATATTGATGCGTTTGGATGTTAGAAGACCCCAGGGAGCAAAGACGGCTGATTTGGGGGGGGTTTCGGGGGCAAATTTGGAAAAATAATTTTGGTCATAATTTGGATCAGTCGCGGATAGGGCGAAAGACTAAATCTCAACGGATCTTCTCAACGGATCTTCTTTATCTTCTGAATATTGATGCGTTTGGATGTTAGAAGACCCCACGGAGCGAAGACGGCTGATTTGGGGGAGTTTCGGGGGCAAATTTGGAAAAATCATTTTGGTCATAATTTGGACCAGTCGCGGATAGGGCGAAAGACTAAATCTCAACGGATCTTCTTTATCTTCTGAATATTGATGCGTTTCGATGTTAGAAGACCCCACGGAGCGAAGACGGCTGATTTGGGGGGGGGGTTTCGGGGGAAAATTTGGAAAAATCATTTTGGTCATAATTTGGACCAGTCGCGGATAGGGCGAAAGACTAAATCTCAATGGATCTTCTTTATCTTCTGAATATTGATGCGTTTGGATGTTAGAAGACCCCACGGAGCGAAGACGGCTGATTTGGGGGGGTTTCGGGGGCAAATTTGGAAAAATCATTTTGGTCATAATTTGGACCAGTCGCGGATAGGGCGAAAGACTAAATCTCAACGGATCTTCTTTATCTTCTGAATATTGATGCGTTTGGATGTTAGAAGACCCCACGGAGCAAAGACGGCTGATTTGGGGGGGGGTTTCGGGGGCAAATTTGGAAAAATCATTTTGGTCATAATTTGGACCAGTCGCGGATAGGGCGAAAGACTAAATCTCAACGGATCTTCTTTATCTTCTGAATATTGATGCGTTTGGATGTTAGAAGACCCCACGGAGCAAAGACGGCTGATATGGGGGGGTTTCGGGGGCAAATTTTGAAAAATCATTTTGGTCATAATTTGGACCAGTCGCGGATAGGGCGAAAGACTAAATCTCAACGGACTTCTTTACCTTCTGAATATTGATGCGTTTGGATGTTAGAAGACCCCACGGAGCGAAGACGGCTGATTTGGGGGGGGTTTCGGGGGCAAATTTGGAAAAATCATTTTGGTCATAATTTGGACCAGTCGCGGATAGGGCGAAAGACTAAATCTCAACGGATCTTCTTTATCTTCTGAATATTGATGCGTTTGGATGTTAGAAGACCCCACGGAGCAAAGACGGCTGATTTGGGGGGGGTTTCGGGGGCAAATTTGGAAAAATCATTTTGGTCATAATTTGGACCAGTCGCGGATAGGGCGAAAGACTAAATTTCAACGGATCTTCTTTATCTTCTAAATATTGATGCGTTTGGATGTTAGAAGACCCCACGGAGCGAAGACGGCTGATTTTGGGGGGGTTTCGGGGGCAAATTTGGAAAAATCATTTTGGTCATAATTTGAACCAGTCGCGGATAGGGCGAAAGACTAAATCTCAACGGATCTTCTTTATCTTCTGAATATTGATGCGTTTGGATGTTAGAAGACCCCACGGAGCGAAGACGGCTGATTTGGGGGGGGGGTTTCGGGGGCAAATTTGGAAAAATCATTTTGGTCATAATTTGGACCAGTCGCGGATAGGGCGAAAGACTAAATCTCAACGGATCTTCTTTATCTTCTGAATATTGATGCGTTTGGATGTTAGAAGACCCCACGGAGCGAAGACGGCTGATTTGGGGGGGTTTCGGGGGCAAATTTGGAAAAATCATTTTGGTCATAATTTGGACCAGTCGCGGATAGGGCGAAAGACTAAATCTCAACGGATCTTCTTTATCTTCTGAATATTGATGCGTTTCGATGTTAGAAGACCCCACGGAGCGAAGACGGCTGATTTGGGGGGGGGGGGTTTCGGGGGCAAATTTGGAAAAATCATTTTGGTTTTAATTTGGACCAGTCGCGGATAGGGCGAAAGACTAAATCTCAACGGATCTTCTTTATCTTCTGAATATTGATGCGTTTGGATGTTAGAAGACCCCACGGAGCGAAGACGGCTGATTTGGGGGGGTTTCGGGGGCAAATTTGGAAAAATCATTTTGGTCATAATTTGGACCAGTCGCGGATAGGGCGAAAGACTAAATCTCAACGGATCTTCTTTATCTTCTGAATATTGATGCGTTTGGATGTTAGAAGACCCCACGGAGCGAAGACGGCAGATTTGGGGGGGGGTTTCGGGGGCAAATTTGGAAAAATCATTTTGGTCATAATTTGGACCAGTCGCGGATAGGGCGAAAGACTAAATCTCAACGGATCTTCTTTATCTTCTGAATATTGATGCGTTTGGATGTTAGAAGACCCCACGGAGCAAAGACGGCTGATTTGGGGGGGGTTTCGGGGGCAAATTTGGAAAAATCATTTTGGTCATAATTTGGACCAGTCGCGGATAGGGGGAAAGACTAAATCTCAACGGACTTCTTTATCTTCTGAATATTGATGCGTTTGGATGTTAGAAGACCCCACGGAGCGAAGACGGCTGATTTGGGGGGGGTTTCGGGGGCAAATTTGGAAAAATCATTTTGGTCATAATTTTGACCAGTCGCGGATAGGGCGAAAGACTAAATCTCAACGGATCTTCTTTATCTTCTGAATATTGATGCGTTTGGATGTTAGAAGACCCCACGGAGCAAAGACGGCTGATTTTGGGGGGGGTTTCGGGGGCAAATTTGGAAAAATCATTTTGGTAATAATTTGGACCAGTCGCGGATAGGGCGAAAGACTAAATGTCAACGGATCTTCTTTATCTTCTGAATATTGATGCGTTTGGATGTTAAAAGACCCCACGGAGCGAAGACGGCTGACTTGGGGGGGGTTTCGGGGGCAAATTTGGAAAAATCATTTTGGTCATAATTTGGACCAGTCGCGGATAGGGCGAAAGACTAAATCGCAACGGATCTTCTGAATATTGATGCGTTTAGATGTTAGAAGACCCCAGGGAGCAAAGACGGCTGATTTGGGGGGGGTTTCGGGGGCAAATTTGGAAAAATCATTTTGGTCATAATTTGGACCAGTCGCGGATAGGGCGAAAGACTAAATCTCAACGGATCTTCTTTATCTTCTGAATATTGATGCGTTTGGATGTTAGAAGACCCCACGGAGCAAAGATGGCTGATTTGGGGGGGGTTTCGGGGGCAAATTTGGAAAAATCATTTTGGTCATAATTTGGACCAGTCGCGGATAGGGCGAAAGACTAAATCTCAACGGATCTTCTTTATCTTCTGAATATTGATGCGTTTGGATGTTAGAAGACCCCACGGAGCGAAGACGGCTGATTTGGGGGGGGTTTCGGGGGCAAATTTGGAAAAATCATTTTGGTCATAATTTGGACCAGTCGCGGATAGGGCGAAAGACTAAATCTCAACGGATCTTCTTTATCTTCTGAATATTGATGCGTTTGGATGTTAGAAGACCCCACGGAGCGAAGACGGCTGATTTGGGGGAGTTTCGGGGGCAAATTTGGAAAAATCATTTTGGTCATAATTTGGACCAGTCGCGGATAGGGCGAAAGACTAAATCTCAACGGATCTTCTTTATCTTCTGAATATTGATGCGTTTCGATGTTAGAAGACCCCACGGAGCGAAGACGGCTGATTTGGGGGGGGGGTTTCGGGGGAAAATTTGGAAAAATCATTTTGGTCATAATTTGGACCAGTCGCGGATAGGGCGAAAGACTAAATCTCAACGGATCTTCTTTATCTTCTGAATATTGATGCGTTTGGATGTTAGAAGACCCCACGGAGCGAAGACGGCTGATTTGGGGGGGGTTTCGGGGGCAAATTTGGAAAAATCATTTTGGTCATAATTTGGACCAGTCGCGGATAGGGCGAAAGACTAAATCTCAACGGATCTTCTTTATCTTCTGAATATTGATGCGTTTGGATGTTAGAAGACCCCACGGAGCGAAGACGGCTGATTTGGGGGGGTTTCGGGGGCAAATTTGGAAAAATCATTTTGGTCATAATTTGGACCAGTCGCGGATAGGGCGAAAGACTAAATCTCAACGGATCTTCTTTATCTTCTGAATATTGATGCGTTTGGATGTTAGAAGACCCCACGGAGCAAAGATGGCTGATTTGGGGGGGGTTTCGGGGGCAAATTTGGAAAAATCATTTTGGTCATAATTTGGACCAGTCGCGGATAGGGCGAAAGACTAAATCTCAACGGATCTTCTTTATCTTCTGAATATTGATGCGTTTGGATGTTAGAAGACCCCACGGAGCGAAGACGGCTGATTTGGGGGGGGTTTCGGGGGCAAATTTGGAAAAATCATTTTGGTCATAATTTGGACCAGTCGCGGATAGGGCGAAAGACTAAATCTCAACGGATCTTCTTTATCTTCTGAATATTGATGCGTTTGGATGTTAGAAGACCCCACGGAGCGAAGACGGCTGATTTGGGGGAGTTTCGGGGGCAAATTTGGAAAAATCATTTTGGTCATAATTTGGACCAGTCGCGGATAGGGCGAAAGACTAAATCTCAACGGATCTTCTTTATCTTCTGAATATTGATGCGTTTCGATGTTAGAAGACCCCACGGAGCGAAGACGGCTGATTTGGGGGGGGGGTTTCGGGGGAAAATTTGGAAAAATCATTTTGGTCATAATTTGGACCAGTCGCGGATAGGGCGAAAGACTAAATCTCAATGGATCTTCTTTATCTTCTGAATATTGATGCGTTTGGATGTTAGAAGACCCCACGGAGCGAAGACGGCTGATTTGGGGGGGTTTCGGGGGCAAATTTGGAAAAATCATTTTGGTCATAATTTGGACCAGTCGCGGATAGGGCGAAAGACTAAATCTCAACGGATCTTCTTTATCTTCTGAATATTGATGCGTTTGGATGTTAGAAGACCCCACGGAGCAAAGACGGCTGATTTGGGGGGGGGTTCGGGGGCAAATTTGGAAAAATCATTTTGGTCATAATTTGGACCAGTCGCGGATAGGGCGAAAGACTAAATCTCAACGGATCTTCTTTATCTTCTGAATATTGATGCGTTTGGATGTTAGAAGACCCCACGGAGCAAAGACGGCTGATATGGGGGGGTTTCGGGGGCAAATTTTGAAAAATCATTTTGGTCATAATTTGGACCAGTCGCGGATAGGGCGAAAGACTAAATCTCAACGGACTTCTTTACCTTCTGAATATTGATGCGTTTGGATGTTAGAAGACCCCACGGAGCGAAGACGGCTGATTTGGGGGGGGTTTCGGGGGCAAATTTGGAAAAATCATTTTGGTCATAATTTGGACCAGTCGCGGATAGGGCGAAAGACTAAATCTCAACGGATCTTCTTTATCTTCTGAATATTGATGCGTTTGGATGTTAGAAGACCCCACGGAGCAAAGACGGCTGATTTGGGGGGGGTTTCGGGGGCAAATTTGGAAAAATCATTTTGGTCATAATTTGGACCAGTCGCGGATAGGGCGAAAGACTAAATTTCAACGGATCTTCTTTATCTTCTAAATATTGATGCGTTTGGATGTTAGAAGACCCCACGGAGCGAAGACGGCTGATTTTGGGGGGGTTTCGGGGGCAAATTTGGAAAAATCATTTTGGTCATAATTTGAACCAGTCGCGGATAGGGCGAAAGACTAAATCTCAACGGATCTTCTTTATCTTCTGAATATTGATGCGTTTGGATGTTAGAAGACCCCACGGAGCGAAGACGGCTGATTTGGGGGGGGGTTTCGGGGGCAAATTTGGAAAAATCATTTTGGTCATAATTTGGACCAGTCGCGGATAGGGCGAAAGACTAAATCTCAACGGATCTTCTTTATCTTCTGAATATTGATGCGTTTGGATGTTAGAAGACCCCACGGAGCGAAGACGGCTGATTTGGGGGGGTTTCGGGGGCAAATTTGGAAAAATCATTTTGGTCATAATTTGGACCAGTCGCGGATAGGGCGAAAGACTAAATCTCAACGGATCTTCTTTATCTTCTGAATATTGATGCGTTTCGATGTTAGAAGACCCCACGGAGCGAAGACGGCTGATTTGGGGGGGGGGTTTCGGGGGCAAATTTGGAAAAATCATTTTGGTTTTAATTTGGACCAGTCGCGGATAGGGCGAAAGACTAAATCTCAACGGATCTTCTTTATCTTCTGAATATTGATGCGTTTGGATGTTAGAAGACCCCACGGAGCGAAGACGGCTGATTTGGGGGGGTTTCGGGGGCAAATTTGGAAAAATCATTTTGGTCATAATTTGGACCAGTCGCGGATAGGGCGAAAGACTAAATCTCAACGGATCTTCTTTATCTTCTGAATATTGATGCGTTTGGATGTTAGAAGACCCCACGGAGCGAAGACGGCAGATTTGGGGGGGGGGTTTCGGGGGCAAATTTGGAAAAATCATTTTGGTCATAATTTGGACCAGTCGCGGATAGGGCGAAAGACTAAATCTCAACGGATCTTCTTTATCTTCTGAATATTGATGCGTTTGGATGTTAGAAGACCCCACGGAGCAAAGACGGCTGATTTGGGGGGGGGTTTCGGGGGCAAATTTGGAAAAATCATTTTGGTCATAATTTGGACCAGTCGCGGATAGGGGGAAAGACTAAATCTCAACGGACTTCTTTATCTTCTGAATATTGATGCGTTTGGATGTTAGAAGACCCCACGGAGCGAAGACGGCTGATTTGGGGGGGGTTTCGGGGGCAAATTTGGAAAAATCATTTTGGTCATAATTTTGACCAGTCGCGGATAGGGCGAAAGACTAAATCTCAACGGATCTTCTTTATCTTCTGAATATTGATGCGTTTGGATGTTAGAAGACCCCACGGAGCAAAGACGGCTGATTTTGGGGGGGGTTTCGGGGGCAAATTTGGAAAAATCATTTTGGTAATAATTTGGACCAGTCGCGGATAGGGCGAAAGACTAAATGTCAACGGATCTTCTTTATCTTCTGAATATTGATGCGTTTGGATGTTAAAAGACCCCACGGAGCGAAGACGGCTGACTTGGGGGGGGTTTCGGGGGCAAATTTGGAAAAATCATTTTGGTCATAATTTGGACCAGTCGCGGATAGGGCGAAAGACTAAATCGCAACAGATCTTCTGAATATTGATGCGTTTAGATGTTAGAAGACCCCAGGGAGCAAAGACGGCTGATTTGGGGGGGGTTTCGGGGGCAAATTTGGAAAAATCATTTTGGTCATAATTTGGACCAGTCGCGGATAGGGCGAAAGACTAAATCTCAACGGATCTTCTTTATCTTCTGAATATTGATGCGTTTGGATGTTAGAAGACCCCACGGAGCGAAGACGGCTGATTTGGGGGGGGTTTCGGGGGCAAATTTGGAAAATCATTTTGGTCATAATTGGACCAGTCGCGGATAGGGCGAAAGACTAAATCTCAACGGATCTTCTTTATCTTCTGAATATTGATGCGTTTGGATGTTGAAAGACCCCACGGAGCGAAGACGGCTGATTTGGGGGGGGTTTCGGGGGCAAATTTGGAAAAATCATTTTGGTCATAATTTGGACCAGTCGCGGATAGGGCGAAAGACTAAATCTCAACGGATCTTCTTTATCTTCTGAATATTGATGCGTTTGGATGTTAGAAGACCCCACGGAGCGAAGACGGCTGATTTGGGGGGGGGTTTCGGGGGCAAATTTGGAAAAATCATTTTGGTCATAATTTGGACCAGTTGCGGATAGGGCGAAAGACTAAATCTCAACGGATCTTCTTTATCTTCTGAATATTGATGCGTTTGGATGTTAGAAGACCCCACGGAGCGAAGACGGCTGATTTGGGGGGGTTTCGGGGGCAAATTTGGAAAAATCATTTTGGTCATAATTTGGACCAGTCGCGGATAGGGCGAAAGACTAAATCTCAACGGATCTTCTTTATCTTCTGAATATTGATGCGTTTCGATGTTAGAAGACCCCACGGAGCGAAGACGGCTGATTTGGGGGGGGGGTTTCGGGGGCAAATTTGGAAAAATCATTTTGGTTTTAATTTGGACCAGTCGCGGATAGGGCGAAAGACTAAATCTCAACGGATCTTCTTTATCTTCTGAATATTGATTCGTTTGGATGTTAGAAGACCCCACGGAGCGAAGACGGCTGATTTGGGGGGGTTTCGGGGGCAAATTTGGAAAAATCATTTTGGTCATAATTTGGACCAGTCGCGGATAGGGCGAAAGACTAAATCTCAACGGATCTTCTTTATCTTCTGAATATTGATGCGTTTGGATGTTAGAAGACCCCACGGAGCAAAGACGGCTGATTTGGGGGGGGTTTCGGTGGCAAATTTGGAAAAATCATTTTGGTCATAATTTGGACCAGTCGCGGATAGGGCGAAAGACTAAATCTCAACGGATCTTCTTTATCTTCTGAATATTGATGCGTTTGGATGTTAGAAGACCCCACGGAGCGAAGACGGCTGATTTGGGGGGGGGGTTTCGGGGGCAAATTTTGAAAAATCATTTTGTTCATAATTTGGACCAGTCGCGGATAGGGCGAAAGACTAAATCTCAACAGATCTTCTTTATCTTCTGAATATTGATGCGTTTGGATGTTAGAAGACCCCACGGAGCGAAGACGGCTGATTTGGGGGGGTTTCGGGGGCAAATTTGGAAAAATCATTTTGGTCATAATTTGGACCAGTCGCGGATAGGGCGAAAGACTAAATCTCAACGGATCTTCTTTATCTTCTGAATATTGATGCGTTTGGATGTTAGAAGACCCCACGGAGCAAAGACGGCTGATTTGGGGGGGGTTTCGGGGGCAAATTTGGAAAAATCATTTTGGTCATAATTTGGACCAGTCGCGGATAGGGCGAAAGACTAAATCGCAACGGATCTTCTGAATATTGATGCGTTTAGATGTTAGAAGACCCCAGGGAGCAAAGACGGCTGATTTGGGGGGGGTTTCAGGGGCAAATTTGGAAAAATCATTTTGGTCATAATTTGGACCAGTCGCGGATAGGGCGAAAGACTAAATCTCAACGGATCTTCTTTATCTTCTGAATATTGATGCGTTTGGATGTTAGAAGACCCCACGGAGCGAAGACGGCTGATTTGGGGGGGGTTTCGGGGGCAAATTTGGAAAATCATTTTGGTCATAATTGGACCAGTCGCGGATAGGGCGAAAGACTAAATCTCAACGGATCTTCTTTATCTTCTGAATATTGATGCGTTTGGATGTTGAAAGACCCCACGGAGCGAAGACGGCTGATTTGGGGGGGGTTTCGGGGGCAAATTTGGAAAAATCATTTTGGTCATAATTTGGACCAGTCGCGGATAGGGCGAAAGACTAAATCTCAACGGATCTTCTTTATCTTCTGAATATTGATGCGTTTGGATGTTAGAAGACCCCACGGAGCGAAGACGGCTGATTTGGGGGGGGGTTTCGGGGGCAAATTTGGAAAAATCATTTTGGTCATAATTTGGACCAGTTGCGGATAGGGCGAAAGACTAAATCTCAACGGATCTTCTTTATCTTCTGAATATTGATGCGTTTGGATGTTAGAAGACCCCACGGAGCGAAGACGGCTGATTTGGGGGGGTTTCGGGGGCAAATTTGGAAAAATCATTTTGGTCATAATTTGGACCAGTAGCGGATAGGGGGAAAGACTAAATCTCAACGGATCTTCTTTATCTTCTGAATATTGATGCGTTTGGATGTTAGAAGACCCCACGGAGCAAAGACGGCTGATTTGGGGGGGGTTTCGGGGGCAAAATTGGAAAAATCATTTTGGTCATAATTTGGACCAGTCGCGATAGGGCGAAAGACTAAATCTCAACGGATCTTCTTTATCTTCTGAATATTGATGCGTTTGGATGTTAGTAGACCCCACGGAGCGAAGACGGCTGATTTGGGGGGGGGGGTTTCGGGGGCAAATTTGGAAAAATCATTTTGGTCATAATTTGGACCAGTCGCGGATAGGGCGAAAGACTGAATCTCAACGGATCTTCTTTATCTTCTGAATATTGATGCGTTTGGATGTTAGAAGACCCCACGGAGCGAAGACGGCTGATTTGGGGGGGGGTTTCGGGGGCAAATTTTGAAAAATCATTTTGGTCATAATTTGGACCAGTCGCGGATAGGGCGAAAGACTAAATCTCAACGGATCTTCTTTATCTTCTGAATATTGATGCGTTTGGATGTTAGAAGACCCCACGGAGCGAAGACGGCTGATTTGGGGGGGGGTTTGGGGGCAAATTTGTAAAAATCATTTTGGTCATAATTTGGACCAGTCGCGGAAAGGGCGAAAGACTAAATCTCAACGGATCTTCTTTATCTTCTGAATATTGATGCGTTTGGATGTTAGAAGACCCCACGGAGCGAAGACGGCTGATTTGGGGGGGGTTTCGGGGGCAAATTTGGAAAAATCATTTTGGTCATAATTTGGACCAGTCGCGGATAGGGCGAAAGACTAAATCTCAACGGATCTTCTTTATCTTCTGAATATTGATGCTTTTGGATGTTAGAAGACCCCACGGAGCGAAGACGGCTGATTTGGGGGGGGTTTCGGGGGCACATTTTGAAAAATCATTTTGGTCATAATTTGGACCAGTCGCGGATAGGGCGAAAGACTAAATCTCAACGGATCTTCTTTATCTTCTGAATATTGATGCGTTTGGATTGTAGAAGACCCCACGGAGCGAAGACGGCTGATTTGGGGGGGGTTTTCGGGGCAAATTTGGAAAAATCATTTTGGTCATAATTTGGACCAGTCGCGGATAGGGCGAAAGACTAAATCTCAACGGATCTTCTTTATCTTCTGAATATCGATGCGTTTGGATGTTAGAAGACCCCACGTAGCGAAGACGGCTGATTTGGGGGGGGGTTTCGGGGGCAAATTTTGAAAAATCATTTTGGTCATAATTTGGACCAGTCGCGGATAGGGCGAAAGACTAAATCTCAACGGATCTTCTTTATCTTCTGAATATTGATGCGTTTGGATTGTAGAAGACCCCACGGAGCGAAGACGGCTGATTTGGGGGGGGGGTTTTGGGGGCAAATTTGGAAAAATCATTTTGGTCATAATTTGGACCAGTCGCGGATAGGGCGAAAGACTAAATCTCAACGGATCTTCTTTATCTTCTGAATATTGATGCGTTTGGATGTTAGAAGACCCCACGGAGCAAAGACGGCTGATTTGGGGGGGGTTTCGGGGGCAAATTTGGAAAAATCATTTTGGTCATAATTTGGACCAGTCGCGGATAGGGCGAAAGACTAAATCTCAACGGATCTTCTTTATCTTCTGAATATTGATGCGTTTGGATGTTAGAAGACCCCACGGAGCGAAGACGGCTGATTTGGGGGGGGGTTTCGGGGGCAAATTTGGAAAATCATTTTGGTCATAATTTGGACCAGTCGCGGATAGGGCGAAAGACTAAATCTCAACGGATCTTCTTTATCTTCTGAATATTGATGCGTTTGGATTGTAGAAGACCCCACGGAGCGAAGACGGCTGATTTGGGGGGGGTTTTGGGGGCAAATTTGGAAAAATCATTTTGGTCATAATTTGGACCAGTCGCGGATAGGGCGAAAGACTAAATCTCAACGGATCTTCTTTATCTTCTGAATATTGATGCGTTTGGATGTTAGAAGACCCCACGGAGCGAAGACGGCTGATTTGGGGGGGGTTTCGGGGGAAATTTGGAAAAATCATTTTGGTCATAATTTGGACCAGTCGCGGATAGGGCGAAAGACTAAATCTCAACGGATCTTCTTTATCTTCTGAATATTGATGCGTTTGGATGTTAGAAGACCCCACGGAGCAAAGACGGCTGATTTGGGGGGGGTTTCGGGGGCAAATTTGGAAAAATCATTTTGGTCATAATTTGGACCAGTCGCGGATAGGGCGAAAGACTAAATCTCAACGGATCTTCTTTATCTTCTGAATATTGATGCGTTTGGATGTTAGAAGACCCCACGGAGCGAAGACGGCTGATTTGGGGGGGGTTTCGGGGGCAAATTTGGAAAAATCATTTTGGTCATAATTTGGACCAGTCGCGGATAGGGCGAAAGACTAAATCTCAACGGATCTTCTTTATCTTCTGAATATTGATGCGTTTGGATGTTAGAAGACCCCACGGAGCGAAGACGGCTGATTTGGGGGAGTTTCGGGGGCAAATTTGGAAAAATCATTTTGGTCATAATTTGGACCAGTCGCGGATAGGGCGAAAGACTAAATCTCAACGGATCTTCTTTATCTTCTGAATATTGATGCGTTTCGATGTTAGAAGACCCCACGGAGCGAAGACGGCTGATTTGGGGGGGGGGGGTTCGGGGGAAAATTTGGAAAAATCATTTTGGTCATAATTTGGACCAGTCGCGGATAGGGCGAAAGACTAAATCTCAATGGATCTTCTTTATCTTCTGAATATTGATGCGTTTGGATGTTAGAAGACCCCACGGAGCGAAGACGGCTGATTTGGGGGGGTTTCGGGGGCAAATTTGGAAAAATCATTTTGGTCATAATTTGGACCAGTCGCGGATAGGGCGAAAGACTAAATCTCAACGGATCTTCTTTATCTTCTGAATATTGATGCGTTTGGATGTTAGAAGACCCCACGGAGCGAAGACGGCAGATTTGGGGGGGGGTTTCGGGGGCAAATTTGGAAAAATCATTTTGGTCATAATTTGGACCAGTCGCGGATAGGGCGAAAGACTAAATCTCAACGGATCTTCTGAATATTGATGCGTTTGGATGTTAGAAGACCCCACGGAGCAAAGACGGCTGATTTGGGGTGGGTTTCGGGGGCAAATTTTGAAAAATCATTTTGGTCATAATTTGGACCAGTCGCGGATAGGGCGAAAGACTAAATCTCAACGGACTTCTTTACCTTCTGAATATTGATGCGTTTGGATGTTAGAAGACCCCACGGAGCAAAGACGGCTGATTTGGGGGGGGGTTTCGGGGGCAAATTTGGAAAAATCATTTTGGTCATAATTTGGACCAGACGCGGATAGGGCGAAAGACTAAATCTCAACGGATCTTCTTTATCTTCTGAATATTGATGCGTTTGGATGTTAGAAGACCCCACGGAGCAAAGACGGCTGATTTGGGGGGGGTTTCGGGAGCAAATTTGGAAAAATCATTTTGGTCATAATTTGGACCAGTCGCGGATAGGGCGAAAGCCTAAATTTCAACGGATCTTCTTTATCTTCTAAATATTGATGCGTTTGGATGTTAGAAGACCCCACGGAGCGAAGACGGCTGATTTGGGGGGGTTCGGGGGCAAATTTGGAAAAATCATTTTGGTCATAATTTGAACCAGTCGCGGATAGGGCGAAAGACTAAATCTCAACGGATCTTCTTTATCTTCTGAATATTGATGCGTTTGGATGTTAGAAGACCCCACGGAGCGAAGACGGCTGATTTGGGGGGGGTTTCGGGGGCAAATTTGGAAAAATCATTTTGGTCATAATTTGGACCAGTCGCGGATAGGGCGAAAGACTGAATCTCAACGGATCTTCTTTATCTTCTGAATATTGATGCGTTTGGATGTTAGAAGACCCCACGGAGCGAAGACGGCTGATTTGGGGGGGGGTTTCGGGGGCAAATTTTGAAAAATCATTTTGGTCATAATTTGGACCAGTCGCGGATAGGGCGAAAGACTAAATCTCAACGGATCTTCTTTATCTTCTGAATATTGATGCGTTTGGATGTTAGAAGACCCCACGGAGCGAAGACGGCTGATTTGGGGGGGGGTTTGGGGGCAAATTTGTAAAAATCATTTTGGTCATAATTTGGACCAGTCGCGGAAAGGGCGAAAGACTAAATCTCAACGGATCTTCTTTATCTTCTGAATATTGATGCGTTTGGATGTTAGAAGACCCCACGGAGCGAAGACGGCTGATTTGGGGGGGGTTTCGGGGGCAAATTTGGAAAAATCATTTTGGTCATAATTTGGACCAGTCGCGGATAGGGCGAAAGACTAAATCTCAACGGATCTTCTTTATCTTCTGAATATTGATGCTTTTGGATGTTAGAAGACCCCACGGAGCGAAGACGGCTGATTTGGGGGGGGTTTCGGGGGCACATTTTGAAAAATCATTTTGGTCATAATTTGGACCAGTCGCGGATAGGGCGAAAGACTAAATCTCAACGGATCTTCTTTATCTTCTGAATATTGATGCGTTTGGATTGTAGAAGACCCCACGGAGCGAAGACGGCTGATTTGGGGGGGGTTTTCGGGGCAAATTTGGAAAAATCATTTTGGTCATAATTTGGACCAGTCGCGGATAGGGCGAAAGACTAAATCTCAACGGATCTTCTTTATCTTCTGAATATCGATGCGTTTGGATGTTAGAAGACCCCACGTAGCGAAGACGGCTGATTTGGGGGGGGGTTTCGGGGGCAAATTTTGAAAAATCATTTTGGTCATAATTTGGACCAGTCGCGGATAGGGCGAAAGACTAAATCTCAACGGATCTTCTTTATCTTCTGAATATTGATGCGTTTGGATTGTAGAAGACCCCACGGAGCGAAGACGGCTGATTTGGGGGGGGGGTTTTGGGGGCAAATTTGGAAAAATCATTTTGGTCATAATTTGGACCAGTCGCGGATAGGGCGAAAGACTAAATCTCAACGGATCTTCTTTATCTTCTGAATATTGATGCGTTTGGATGTTAGAAGACCCCACGGAGCAAAGACGGCTGATTTGGGGGGGGTTTCGGGGGCAAATTTGGAAAAATCATTTTGGTCATAATTTGGACCAGTCGCGGATAGGGCGAAAGACTAAATCTCAACGGATCTTCTTCATCTTCTGAATATTGATGCGTTTGGATGTTAGAAGACCCCACGGAGCGAAGACGGCTGATTTGGGGGGGGGTTTCGGGGGCAAATTTGGAAAATCATTTTGGTCATAATTTGGACCAGTCGCGGATAGGGCGAAAGACTAAATCTCAACGGATCTTCTTTATCTTCTGAATATTGATGCGTTTGGATTGTAGAAGACCCCACGGAGCGAAGACGGCTGATTTGGGGGGGGTTTTGGGGGCAAATTTGGAAAAATCATTTTGGTCATAATTTGGACCAGTCGCGGATAGGGCGAAAGACTAAATCTCAACGGATCTTCTTTATCTTCTGAATATTGATGCGTTTGGATGTTAGAAGACCCCACGGAGCGAAGACGGCTGATTTGGGGGGGGTTTCGGGGGAAATTTGGAAAAATCATTTTGGTCATAATTTGGACCAGTCGCGGATAGGGCGAAAGACTAAATCTCAACGGATCTTCTTTATCTTCTGAATATTGATGCGTTTGGATGTTAGAAGACCCCACGGAGCAAAGACGGCTGATTTGGGGGGGGTTTCGGGGGCAAATTTGGAAAAATCATTTTGGTCATAATTTGGACCAGTCGCGGATAGGGCGAAAGACTAAATCTCAACGGATCTTCTTTATCTTCTGAATATTGATGCGTTTGGATGTTAGAAGACCCCACGGAGCGAAGACGGCTGATTTGGGGGGGGTTTCGGGGGCAAATTTGGAAAAATCATTTTGGTCATAATTTGGACCAGTCGCGGATAGGGCGAAAGACTAAATCTCAACGGATCTTCTTTATCTTCTGAATATTGATGCGTTTGGATGTTAGAAGACCCCACGGAGCGAAGACGGCTGATTTGGGGGAGTTTCGGGGGCAAATTTGGAAAAATCATTTTGGTCATAATTTGGACCAGTCGCGGATAGGGCGAAAGACTAAATCTCAACGGATCTTCTTTATCTTCTGAATATTGATGCGTTTCGATGTTAGAAGACCCCACGGAGCGAAGACGGCTGATTTGGGGGGGGGGGGGTTCGGGGGAAAATTTGGAAAAATCATTTTGGTCATAATTTGGACCAGTCGCGGATAGGGCGAAAGACTAAATCTCAATGGATCTTCTTTATCTTCTGAATATTGATGCGTTTGGATGTTAGAAGACCCCACGGAGCGAAGACGGCTGATTTGGGGGGGTTTCGGGGGCAAATTTGGAAAAATCATTTTGGTCATAATTTGGACCAGTCGCGGATAGGGCGAAAGACTAAATCTCAACGGATCTTCTTTATCTTCTGAATATTGATGCGTTTGGATGTTAGAAGACCCCACGGAGCGAAGACGGCAGATTTGGGGGGGGGTTTCGGGGGCAAATTTGGAAAAATCATTTTGGTCATAATTTGGACCAGTCGCGGATAGGGCGAAAGTCTAAATCTCAATGGATCTTCTGAATATTGATGCGTTTGGATGTTAGAAGACCCCACGGAGCAAAGACGGCTGATTTGGGGTGGGTTTCGGGGGCAAATTTTGAAAAATCATTTTGGTCATAATTTGGACCAGTCGCGGATAGGGCGAAAGACTAAATCTCAACGGACTTCTTTACCTTCTGAATATTGATGCGTTTGGATGTTAGAAGACCCCACGGAGCGAAGACGGCTGATTTGGGGGGGGGTTTCGGGGGCAAATTTGGAAAAATCATTTTGGTCATAATTTGGACCAGACGCGGATAGGGCGAAAGACTAAATCTCAACGGATCTTCTTTATCTTCTGAATATTGATGCGTTTGGATGTTAGAAGACCCCACGGAGCAAAGACGGCTGATTTGGGGGGGGTTTCGGGAGCAAATTTGGAAAAATCATTTTGGTCATAATTTGGACCAGTCGCGGATAGGGCGAAAGCCTAAATTTCAACGGATCTTCTTTATCTTCTAAATATTGATGCGTTTGGATGTTAGAAGACCCCACGGAGCGAAGACGGCTGATTTGGGGGGGTTCGGGGGCAAATTTGGAAAAATCATTTTGGTCATAATTTGAACCAGTCGCGGATAGGGCGAAAGACTAAATCTCAACGGATCTTCTTTATCTTCTGAATATTGATGCGTTTGGATGTTAGAAGACCCCACGGAGCGAAGACGGCTGATTTGGGGGGGGTTTCGGGGGCAAATTTGGAAAAATCATTTTGGTCATAATTTGGACCAGTCGCGGATAGGGCGAAAGACTAAATCTCAACGGATCTTCTTTATCTTCTGAATATTGATGCTTTTGGATGTTAGAAGACCCCACGGAGCGAAGACGGCTGATTTGGGGGGGTTTCGGGGGCAAATTTGGAAAAATCATTTTGGTCATAATTTGGACCAGTCGCGGATAGGGCGAAAGACTAAATCTCAACGGATCTTCTTTATCTTCTGAATATTGATGCGTTTCGATGTTAGAAGACCCCACGGAGCGAAGACGGCTGATTTGGGGGGGGGGGTTTCGGGGGCAAATTTGGAAAAATCATTTTGGTTTTAATTTGGACCAGTCGCGGATAGGGCGAAAGACTAAATCTCAACGGATCTTCTTTATCTTCTGAATATTGATGCGTTTGGATGTTAGAAGACCCCACGGAGCGAAGACGGCTGATTTGGGGGGGTTTCGGGGGCAAATTTGGAAAAATCATTTTGGTCATAATTTGGACCAGTCGCGGATAGGGCGAAAGACTAAATCTCAATGGATCTTCTTTATCTTCTGAATATTGATGCGTTTGGATGTTAGAAGACCCCACGGAGCAAAGACGGCTGATTTGGGGGGGGTTTCGGGGGCAAATTTGGAAAAATCATTTTGGTCATAATTTGGACCAGTCGCGGATAGGGCGAAAGACTAAATCTCAACGGATCTTCTTTATCTTCTGAATATTGATGCGTTTGGATGTTAGAAGACCCCACGGAGCAAAGACGGCTGATTTGGGGGGGGTTTCGGGGGCAAATTTGGAAAAATCATTTTGGTCATAATTTGGACCAGTCGCGGATAGGGCGAAAGACTAAATCTCAACGGATCTTCTTTATCTTCTGAATATTGATGCGTTTGGATGTTAGAAGACCCCACGGAGCGAAGACGGCTGATTTGGGGGGGGGGTTTCGGGGGCAAATTTGGAAAAATCATTTTGGTCATAATTTGGACCAGTCGCGGATAGGGCGAAAGACTAAATCTCAACGGATCTTCTTTATCTTCTGAATATTGATGCGTTTGGATTGTAGAAGACCCCACGGAGCGAAGACGGCTGATTTGGGGGGGGTTTTGGGGGCAAATTTGGAAAAATCATTTTGGTCATAATTTGGACCAGTCGCGGATAGGGCGAAAGACTAAATCTCAACGGATCTTCTTTATCTTCTGAATATTGATGCGTTTGGATGTTAGAAGACCCCACGGAGCGAAGACGGCTGATTTGGGGGGGGTTTCGGGGGAAATTTGGAAAAATCATTTTGGTCATAATTTGGACCAGTCGCGGATAGGGCGAAAGACTAAATCTCAACAGATCTTCTTTATCTTCTGAATATTGATGCGTTTGGATGTTAGAAGACCCCACGGAGCGAAGACGGCTGATTTGGGGGGGTTTCGGGGGCAAATTTGGAAAAATCATTTTGGTCATAATTTGGACCAGTCGCGGATAGGGCGAAAGACTAAATCTCAACGGATCTTCTTTATCTTCTGAATATTGATGCGTTTGGATGTTAGAAGACCCCACGGAGCGAAGACGGCAGATTTGGGGGGGGGTTTCGGGGGCAAATTTGGAAAAATCATTTTGGTCATAATTTGGACCAGTCGCTGACAGGGCGAAAGACTAAATCTCAACGGATCTTCTGAATAATGATGCGTTTGGATGTTAGAAGACCCCACGGAGCAAAGACGGCTGATTTGGGGTGGGTTTCGGGGGCAAATTTTGAAAAATCATTTTGGTCATAATTTGGACCAGTCGCGGATAGGGCGAAAGACTTAATCTCAACGGACTTCTTTACCTTCTGAATATTGATGCGTTTGGATGTTAGAAGACCCCACGGAGCGAAGACGGCTGATTTGGGGGGGGTTTCGGGGGCAAATTTGGAAAAATCATTTTGGTCATAATTTGGACCAGTCGCGGATAGGGCGAAAGACTAAATCTCAACGGATCTTCTTTATCTTCTGAATATTGATGCGTTTGGATGTTAGAAGACCCCACGGAGCAAAGACGGCTGATTTGGGGGGGGTTTCGGGAGCAAATTTGGAAAAATCATTTTGGTCATAATTTGGACCAGTCGCGGATAGGGCGAAAGACTAAATTTCAACGGATCTTCTTTATCTTCTAAATATTGATGCGTTTGGATGTTAGAAGACCCCACGGAGCGAAGACGGCTGATTTGGGGGGGTTCGGGGGCAAATTTGGAAAAATCATTTTGGTCATAATTTGAACCAGTCGCGGATAGGGCGAAAGACTAAATCTCAACGGATCTTCTTTATCTTCTGAATATTGATGCGTTTGGATGTTAGAAGACCCCACGGAGCGAAGACGGCTGATTTGGGGGAGGTTTCGGGGGCAAATTTGGAAAAATCATTTTGGTCATAATTTGGACCAGTCGCGGATAGGGCGAAAGACTAAATCTCAACGGATCTTCTTTATCTTCTGAATATTGATGCGGTTGGATGTTAGAAGACCACACGGAGCGAAGACGGCTGATTTGGGGGGGTTTCGGGGGCAAATTTGGAAAAATCATTTTGGTCATAATTTGGACCAGTCGCGGATAGGGCGAAAGACTAAATCTCAACGGATCTTCTTTATCTTCTGAATATTGATGCGTTTCGATGTTAGAAGACCCCACGGAGCGAAGACGGCTGATTTGGGGGGGGGTTTCGGGGGCAAATTTGGAAAAATCATTTTGGTTTTAATTTGGACCAGTCGCGGATAGGGCGAAAGACTAAATCTCAACGGATCTTCTTTATCTTCTGAATATTGATGCGTTTGGATGTTAGAAGACCCCACGGAGCGAAGACGGCTGATTTGGGGGGGTTTCGGGGGCAAATTTGGAAAAATCATTTTGGTCATAATTTGGACCAGTCGCGGATAGGGCGAAAGACTAAATCTCAATGGATCTTCTTTATCTTCTGAATATTGATGCGTTTGGATGTTAGAAGACCCCACGGAGCAAAGACGGCTGATTTGGGGGGGGTTTCGGGGGCAAATTTGGAAAAATCATTTTGGTCATAATATGGACCAGTCGCGGATAGGGCGAAAGACTAAATCTCAACGGATCTTCTTTATCTTCTGAATATTGATGCGTTTGGATGTTAGAAGACCCCACGGAGCAAAGACGGCTGATTTGGGGGGGGTTTCGGGGGCAAATTTGGAAAAATCATTTTGGTCATAATTTGGACCAGTCGCGGATAGGGCGAAAGACTAAATCTCAATGGATCTTCTTTATCTTCTGAATATTGATGCGTTTGGATGTTAGAAGACCCCACGGAGCAAAGACGGCTGATTTGGGGGGGGTTTCGGGGGCAAATTTGGAAAAATCATTTTGGTCATAATATGGACCAGTCGCGGATAGGGCGAAAGACTAAATCTCAACGGATCTTCTTTATCTTCTGAATATTGATGCGTTTGGATGTTAGAAGACCCCACGGAGCAAAGACGGCTGATTTGGGGGGGGTTTCGGGGGCAAATTTGGAAAAATCATTTTGGTCATAATTTGGACCAGTCGCGGATAGGGCGAAAGACTAAATCTCAACGGATCTTCTTTATCTTCTGAATATTGATGCGTTTGGATGTTAGAAGACCCCACGGAGCGAAGACGGCTGATTTGGGGGGGGGTTTCGGGGGCAAATTTGGAAAAATCATTTTGGTCATAATTTGGACCAGTCGCGGATAGGGCGAAAGACTAAATCTCAACGGATCTTCTTTATCTTCTGATTATTGATGCGTTTGGATTGTAGAAGACCCCACGGAGCGAAGACGGCTGATTTGGGGGGGGTTTTGGGGGCAAATTTGGAAAAATCATTTTGGTCATAATTTGGACCAGTCGCGGATAGGGCGAAAGACTAAATCTCAACGGATCTTCTTTATCTTCTGAATATTGATGCGTTTGGATGTTAGAAGACCCCACGGAGCGAAGACGGCTGATTTGGGGGGGGTTTCGGGGGAAATTTGGAAAAATCATTTTGGTCATAATTTGGACCAGTCGCGGATAGGGCGAAAGACTAAATCTCAACAGATCTTCTTTATCTTCTGAATATTGATGCGTTTGGATGTTAGAAGACCCCACTGAGCAAAGACGGCTGATTTGGGGGGGGTTTCGGGGGCAAATTTGGAAAAATCATTTTGGTCATAATTTGGACCAGTCGCGGATAGGGCGAAAGACTAAATCTCAACGGATCTTCTTTATCTTCTGAATATTGATGCGTTTGGATGTTAGAAGACCCCACGGAGCGAAGACGGCTGATTTGGGGGGGGTTTCGGGGGCAAATTTATGAAAAATCATTTTGGTCATAATTTGGACCAGTCGCGGATAGGGCGAAAGACTAAATCTCAACGGATCTTCTTTATCTTCTGAATATTGATGCGTTTGGATGTTAGAAGACCCCACGGAGCGAAGACGGCTGATTTGGGGGAGTTTCGGGGGCAAATTTGGAAAAATCATTTTGGTCATAATTTGGACCAGTCGCGGATAGGGCGAAAGACTAAATCTCAACGGATCTTCTTTATCTTCTGAATATTGATGCGTTTCGATGTTAGAAGACCCCACGGAGCGAAGACGGCTGATTTGGGGGGGGGGGTTCGGGGGAAAATTTGGAAAAATCATTTTGGTCATAATTTGGACCAGTCGCGGATAGGGCGAAAGACTAAATCTCAATGGATCTTCTTTATCTTCTGAATATTGATGCGTTTGGATGTTAGAAGACCCCACGGAGCGAAGACGGCTGATTTGGGGGGGTTTCGGGGGCAAATTTGGAAAAATCATTTTGGTCATAATTTGGACCAGTCGCGGATAGGGCGAAAGACTAAATCTCAACGGATCTTCTTTATCTTCTGAATATTGATGCGTTTGGATGTTAGAAGACCCCACGGAGCGAAGACGGCAGATTTGGGGGGGGGTTTCGGGGGCAAATTTGGAAAAATCATTTTGGTCATAATTTGGACCAGTCGCGGATAGGGCGAAAGACTAAATCTCAACGGATCTTCTGAATATTGATGCGTTTGGATGTTAGAAGACCCCACGGAGCAAAGACGGCTGATTTGGGGTGGGTTTCGGGGGCAAATTTTGAAAAATCATTTTGGTCATAATTTGGACCAGTCGCGGATAGGGCGAAAGATTAAATCTCAACGGACTTCTTTACCTTCTGAATATTGATGCGTTTGGATGTTAGAAGACCCCACGGAGCGAAGACGGCTGATTTGGGGGGGGTTTCGGGGGCAAATTTGGAAAAATCATTTTGGTCATAATTTGGACCAGTCGCGGATAGGGCGAAAGACTAAATCTCAACGGATCTTCTTTATCTTCTGAATATTGATGCGTTTGGATGTTAGAAGACCCCACGGAGCAAAGACGGCTGATTTGGGGGGGGTTTCGGGAGCAAATTTGGAAAAATCATTTTGGTCATAATTTGGACCAGTCGCGGATAGGGCGAAAGACTAAATTTCAACGGATCTTCTTTATCTTCTAAATATTGATGCGTTTGGATGTTAGAAGACCCCACGGAGCGAAGACGGCTGATTTGGGGGGGTTCGGGGGCAAATTTGGAAAAATCATTTTGGTCATAATTTGAACCAGTCGCGGATAGGGCGAAAGACTAAATCTCAACGGATCTTCTTTATCTTCTGAATATTGATGCGTTTGGATGTTAGAAGACCCCACGGAGCGAAGACGGCTGATTTGGGGGGGGTTTCGGGGGCAAATTTGGAAAAATCATTTTGGTCATAATTTGGACCAGTCGCGGATAGGGCGAAAGACTAAATCTCAACGGATCTTCTTTATCTTCTGAATATTGATGCGTTTGGATGTTAGAAGACCCCACGGAGCGAAGACGGCTGATTTGGGGGGGGGGTTTCGGGGGCAAATTTGGAAAAATCATTTTGGTTTTAATTTGGACCAGTCGCAGATAGGGCGAAAGACTAAATCTCAACGGATCTTCTTTATCTTCTGAATATTGATGCGTTTGGATGTTAGAAGACCCCACGGAGCGAAGACGGCTGATTTGGGGGGGTTTCGGGGGCAAATTTGGAAAAATCATTTTGGTCATAATTTGGACCAGTCGCGGATAGGGCGAAAGACTAAATCTCAATGGATCTTCTTTATCTTCTGAATATTGATGCGTTTGGATGTTAGAAGACCCCACGGAGCAAAGACGGCTGATTTGGGGGGGGTTTCGGGGGCAAATTTGGAAAAATCATTTTGGTCATAATTTGGACCAGTCGCGGATAGGGCGAAAGACTAAATCTCAACGGATCTTCTTTATCTTCTGAATATTGATGCGTTTGGATGTTAGAAGACCCCACGGAGCAAAGACGGCTGATTTGGGGGGGGGTTTCGGGGGCAAATTTGGAAAAATCATTTTGGTCATAATTTGGACCAGTCGCGGATAGGGCGAAAGACTAAATCTCAACGGATCTTCTTTATCTTCTGAATATTGATGCGTTTGGATGTTAGAAGACCCCACGGAGCGAAGACGGCTGATTTGGGGGGGGGTTTCGGGGGCAAATTTGGAAAAATCATTTTGGTCATAATTTGGACCAGTCGCGGATAGGGCGAAAGACTAAATCTCAACGGATCTTCTTTATCTTCTGAATATTGATGCGTTTGGATTGTAGAAGACCCCACGGAGCGAAGACGGCTGATTTGGGGGGGGTTTTGGGGGCAAATTTGGAAAAATCATTTTGGTCATAATTTGGACCAGTCGCGGATAGGGCGAAAGACTAAATCTCAACGGATCTTCTTTATCTTCTGAATATTGATGCGTTTGGATGTTAGAAGACCCCACGGAGCGAAGACGGCTGATTTGGGGGGGGTTTCGGGGGCAAATTTTGAAAAATCATTTTGGTCATAATTTGGACCAGTCGCGGATAGGGCGAAAGACTAAATCTCAACGGATCTTCTTTATCTTCTGAATATTGATGCGTTTGGATGTTAGAAGACCCCACGGAGCGAAGACGGCTGATTTGGGGGAGTTTCGGGGGCAAATTTGGAAAAATCATTTTGGTCATAATTTGGACCAGTCGCGGATAGGGCGAAAGACTAAATCTCAACGGATCTTCTTTATCTTCTGAATATTGATGCGTTTCGATGTTAGAAGACCCCACGGAGCGAAGACGGCTGATTTGGGGGGGGGGGGTTCGGGGGAAAATTTGGAAAAATCATTTTGGTCATAATTTGGACCAGTCGCGGATAGGGCGAAAGACTAAATCTCAATGGATCTTCTTTATCTTCTGAATATTGATGCGTTTGGATGTTAGAAGACCCCACGGAGCGAAGACGGCTGATTTGGGGGGGTTTCGGGGGCAAATTTGGAAAAATCATTTTGGTCATAATTTGGACCAGTCGCGGATAGGGCGAAAGACTAAATCTCAACGGATCTTCTTTATCTTCTGAATATTGATGCGTTTGGATGTGAGAAGACCCCACGGAGCGAAGACGGCAGATTTGGGGGGGGGTTTCGGGGGCAAATTTGGAAAAATCATTTTGGTCATAATTTGGACCAGTCGCGGATAGGGCGAAAGACTAAATCTCAACGGATCTTCTGAATATTGATGCGTTTGGATGTTAGAAGACCCCACGGAGCAAAGACGGCTGATTTGGGGTGGGTTTCGGGGGCAAATTTTGAAAAATCATTTTGGTCATAATTTGGACCAGTCGCGGATAGGGCGAAAGATTAAATCTCAACGGACTTCTTTACCTTCTGAATATTGATGCGTTTGGATGTTAGAAGACCCCACGGAGCGAAGACGGCTGATTTGGGGGGGGTTTCGGGGGCAAATTTGGAAAAATCATTTTGGTCATAATTTGGACCAGTCGCGGATAGGGCGAAAGACTAAATCTCAACGGATCTTCTTTATCTTCTGAATATTGATGCGTTTGGATGTTAGAAGACCCCACGGAGCAAAGACGGCTGATTTGGGGGGGGTTTCGGGAGCAAATTTGGAAAAATCATTTTGGTCATAATTTGGACCAGTCGCGGATAGGGCGAAAGACTAAATTTCAACGGATCTTCTTTATCTTCTAAATATTGATGCGTTTGGATGTTAGAAGACCCCACGGAGCGAAGACGGCTGATTTGGGGGGGTTCGGGGGCAAATTTGGAAAAATCATTTTGGTCATAATTTGAACCAGTCGCGGATAGGGCGAAAGACTAAATCTCAACGGATCTTCTTTATCTTCTGAATATTGATGCGTTTGGATGTTAGAAGACCCCACGGAGCGAAGACGGCTGATTTGGGGGGGGTTTCGGGGGCAAATTTGGAAAAATCATTTTGGTCATAATTTGGACCAGTCGCGGATAGGGCGAAAGACTAAATCTCAACGGATCTTCTTTATCTTCTGAATATTGATGCGTTTGGATGTTAGAAGACCCCACGGAGCGAAGACGGCTGATTTGGGGGGGTTTCGGGGGCAAATTTGGAAAAATCATTTTGGTCATAATTTGGACCAGTCGCGGATAGGGCGAAAGACTAAATCTCAACGGATCTTCTTTATCTTCTGAATATTGATGCGTTTCGATGTTAGAAGACCCCACGGAGCGAAGACGGCTGATTTGGGGGGGGGGTTTCGGGGGCAAATTTGGAAAAATCATTTTGGTTTTAATTTGGACCAGTCGCGGATAGGGCGAAAGACTAAATCTCAACGGATCTTCTTTATCTTCTGAATATTGATGCGTTTGGATGTTAGAAGACCCCACGGAGCGAAGACGGCTGATTTGGGGGGGTTTCGGGGGCAAATTTGGAAAAATCATTTTGGTCATAATTTGGACCAGTCGCGGATAGGGCGAAAGACTAAATCTCAACGGATCTTCTTTATCTTCTGAATATTGATGCGTTTGGATGTTAGAAGACCCCACGGAGCGAAGACGGCTGATTTGGGGGGGTTTCGGGGGCAAATTTGGAAAAATCATTTTGGTCATAATTTGGACCAGTCGCGGATAGGGCGAAAGACTAAATCTCAACGGATCTTCTTTATCTTCTGAATATTGATGCGTTTCGATGTTAGAAGACCCCACGGAGCGAAGACGGCTGATTTGGGGGGGGGGTTTCGGGGGCAAATTTGGAAAAATCATTTTGGTTTTAATTTGGACCAGTCGCGGATAGGGCGAAAGACTAAATCTCAACGGATCTTCTTTATCTTCTGAATATTGATGCGTTTGGATGTTAGAAGACCCCACGGAGCGAAGACGGCTGATTTGGGGGGGTTTCGGGGGCAAATTTGGAAAAATCATTTTGGTCATAATTTGGACCAGTCGCGGATAGGGCGAAAGACTAAATCTCAATGGATCTTCTTTATCTTCTGAATATTGATGCGTTTGGATGTTAGAAGACCCCACGGAGCAAAGACGGCTGATTTGGGGGGGGTTTCGGGGGCAAATTTGGAAAAATCATTTTGGTCATAATTTGGACCAGTCGCGGATAGGGCGAAAGACTAAATCTCAACGGATCTTCTTTATCTTCTGAATATTGATGCGTTTGGATGTTAGAAGACCCCACGGAGCAAAGACGGCTGATTTGGGGGGGGTTTCGGGGGCAAATTTGGAAAAATCATTTTGGTCATAATTTGGACCAGTCGCGGATAGGGCGAAAGACTAAATCTCAACGGATCTTCTTTATCTTCTGAATATTGATGCGTTTGGATGTTAGAAGACCCCACGGAGCGAAGACGGCTGATTTGGGGGGGGGTTTAGGGGGCAAATTTGGAAAAATCATTTTGGTCATAATTTGGACCAGTCGCGGATAGGGCGAAAGACTAAATCTCAACGGATCTTCTTTATCTTCTGAATATTGATGCGTTTGGATTGTAGAAGACCCCACGGAGCGAAGACGGCTGATTTGGGGGGGGTTTTGGGGGCAAATTTGGAAAAATCATTTTGGTCATAATTTGGACCAGTCGCGGATAGGGCGAAAGACTAAATCTCAACGGATCTTCTTTATCTTCTGAATATTGATGCGTTTGGATGTTAGAAGACCCCACGGAGCGAAGACGGCTGATTTGGGGGGGGTTTCGGGGGAAATTTGGAAAAATCATTTTGGTCATAATTTGGACCAGTCGCGGATAGGGCGAAAGACTAAATCTCAACAGATCTTCTTTATCTTCTGAATATTGATGCGTTTGGATGTTAGAAGACCCCACGGAGCGAAGACGGCTGATTTGGGGGGGGTTTCGGGGGCAAATTTGGAAAAATCATTTTGGTCATAATTTGGACCAGTCGCGGATAGGGCGAAAGACTAAATGTCAACGGATCTTCTTTATCTTCTGAATATTGATGCGTTTGGATGTTAAAAGACCCCACGGAGCGAAGACGGCTGACTTGGGGGGGGTTTCGGGGGCAAATTTGGAAAAATCATTTTGGTCATAATTTGGACCAGTCGCGGATAGGGCGAAAGACTAAATCGCAACGGATCTTCTGAATATTGATGCGTTTAGATGTTAGAAGACCCCAGGGAGCAAAGACGGCTGATTTGGGGGGGGGTTTCGGGGGCAAATTTGGAAAAATCATTTTGGTCATAATTTGGACCAGTCGCGGATAGGGCGAAAGACTAAATCTCAACGGATCTTCTTTATCTTCTGAATATTGATGCGTTTGGATGTTAGAAGACCCCACGGAGCGAAGACGGCTGATTTGGGGGGGGTTTCGGGGGCAAATTTGGAAAATCATTTTGGTCATAATTGGACCAGTCGCGGATAGGGCGAAAGACTAAATCTCAACGGATCTTCTTTATCTTCTGAATATTGATGCGTTTGGATGTTGAAAGACCCCACGGAGCGAAGACGGCTGATTTGGGGGGGGTTTCGGGGGCAAATTTGGAAAAATCATTTTGGTCATAATTTGGACCAGTCGCGGATAGGGCGAAAGACTAAATCTCAACGGATCTTCTTTATCTTCTGAATATTGATGCGTTTGGATGTTAGAAGACCCCACGGAGCGAAGACGGCTGATTTGGGGGGGTTTCGGGGGCAAATTTGGAAAAATCATTTTGGTCATAATTTGGACCAGTCGCGGATAGGGCGAAAGACTAAATCTCAACGGATCTTCTTTATCTTCTGAATATTGATGCGTTTCGATGTTAGAAGACCCCACGGAGCGAAGACGGCTGATTTGGGGGGGGGGTTTCGGGGGCAAATTTGGAAAAATCATTTTGGTTTTAATTTGGACCAGTCGCGGATAGGGCGAAAGACTAAATCTCAACGGATCTTCTTTATCTTCTGAATATTGATGCGTTTGGATGTTAGAAGACCCCACGGAGCGAAGACGGCTGATTTGGGGGGGTTTCGGGGGCAAATTTGGAAAAATCATTTTGGTCATAATTTGGACCAGTCGCGGATAGGGCGAAAGACTAAATTTCAACGGATCTTCTTTATCTTCTAAATATTGATGCGTTTGGATGTTAGAAGACCCCACGGAGCGAAGACGGCTGATTTGGGGGGGTTCGGGGGCAAATTTGGAAAAATCATTTTGGTCATAATTTGAACCAGTCGCGGATAGGGCGAAAGACTAAATCTCAACGGATCTTCTTTATCTTCTGAATATTGATGCGTTTGGATGTTAGAAGACCCCACGGAGCGAAGACGGCTGATTTGGGGGGGGTTTCGGGGGCAAATTTGGAAAAATCATTTTGGTCATAATTTGGACCAGTCGCGGATAGGGCGAAAGACTAAATCTCAACGGATCTTCTTTATCTTCTGAATATTGATGCGTTTGGATGTTAGAAGACCCCACGGAGCGAAGACGGCTGATTTGGGGGGGGGGTTTCGGGGGCAAATTTGGAAAAATCATTTTGGTTTTAATTTGGACCAGTCGCAGATAGGGCGAAAGACTAAATCTCAACGGATCTTCTTTATCTTCTGAATATTGATGCGTTTGGATGTTAGAAGACCCCACGGAGCGAAGACGGCTGATTTGGGGGGGTTTCGGGGGCAAATTTGGAAAAATCATTTTGGTCATAATTTGGACCAGTCGCGGATAGGGCGAAAGACTAAATCTCAATGGATCTTCTTTATCTTCTGAATATTGATGCGTTTGGATGTTAGAAGACCCCACGGAGCAAAGACGGCTGATTTGGGGGGGGTTTCGGGGGCAAATTTGGAAAAATCATTTTGGTCATAATTTGGACCAGTCGCGGATAGGGCGAAAGACTAAATCTCAACGGATCTTCTTTATCTTCTGAATATTGATGCGTTTGGATGTTAGAAGACCCCACGGAGCAAAGACGGCTGATTTGGGGGGGGGTTTCGGGGGCAAATTTGGAAAAATCATTTTGGTCATAATTTGGACCAGTCGCGGATAGGGCGAAAGACTAAATCTCAACGGATCTTCTTTATCTTCTGAATATTGATGCGTTTGGATGTTAGAAGACCCCACGGAGCGAAGACGGCTGATTTGGGGGGGGGTTTCGGGGGCAAATTTGGAAAAATCATTTTGGTCATAATTTGGACCAGTCGCGGATAGGGCGAAAGACTAAATCTCAACGGATCTTCTTTATCTTCTGAATATTGATGCGTTTGGATTGTAGAAGACCCCACGGAGCGAAGACGGCTGATTTGGGGGGGGTTTTGGGGGCAAATTTGGAAAAATCATTTTGGTCATAATTTGGACCAGTCGCGGATAGGGCGAAAGACTAAATCTCAACGGATCTTCTTTATCTTCTGAATATTGATGCGTTTGGATGTTAGAAGACCCCACGGAGCGAAGACGGCTGATTTGGGGGGGGTTTCGGGGGCAAATTTTGAAAAATCATTTTGGTCATAATTTGGACCAGTCGCGGATAGGGCGAAAGACTAAATCTCAACGGATCTTCTTTATCTTCTGAATATTGATGCGTTTGGATGTTAGAAGACCCCACGGAGCGAAGACGGCTGATTTGGGGGAGTTTCGGGGGCAAATTTGGAAAAATCATTTTGGTCATAATTTGGACCAGTCGCGGATAGGGCGAAAGACTAAATCTCAACGGATCTTCTTTATCTTCTGAATATTGATGCGTTTCGATGTTAGAAGACCCCACGGAGCGAAGACGGCTGATTTGGGGGGGGGGGGTTCGGGGGAAAATTTGGAAAAATCATTTTGGTCATAATTTGGACCAGTCGCGGATAGGGCGAAAGACTAAATCTCAATGGATCTTCTTTATCTTCTGAATATTGATGCGTTTGGATGTTAGAAGACCCCACGGAGCGAAGACGGCTGATTTGGGGGGGTTTCGGGGGCAAATTTGGAAAAATCATTTTGGTCATAATTTGGACCAGTCGCGGATAGGGCGAAAGACTAAATCTCAACGGATCTTCTTTATCTTCTGAATATTGATGCGTTTGGATGTGAGAAGACCCCACGGAGCGAAGACGGCAGATTTGGGGGGGGGTTTCGGGGGCAAATTTGGAAAAATCATTTTGGTCATAATTTGGACCAGTCGCGGATAGGGCGAAAGACTAAATCTCAACGGATCTTCTGAATATTGATGCGTTTGGATGTTAGAAGACCCCACGGAGCAAAGACGGCTGATTTGGGGTGGGTTTCGGGGGCAAATTTTGAAAAATCATTTTGGTCATAATTTGGACCAGTCGCGGATAGGGCGAAAGATTAAATCTCAACGGACTTCTTTACCTTCTGAATATTGATGCGTTTGGATGTTAGAAGACCCCACGGAGCGAAGACGGCTGATTTGGGGGGGGTTTCGGGGGCAAATTTGGAAAAATCATTTTGGTCATAATTTGGACCAGTCGCGGATAGGGCGAAAGACTAAATCTCAACGGATCTTCTTTATCTTCTGAATATTGATGCGTTTGGATGTTAGAAGACCCCACGGAGCAAAGACGGCTGATTTGGGGGGGGTTTCGGGAGCAAATTTGGAAAAATCATTTTGGTCATAATTTGGACCAGTCGCGGATAGGGCGAAAGACTAAATTTCAACGGATCTTCTTTATCTTCTAAATATTGATGCGTTTGGATGTTAGAAGACCCCACGGAGCGAAGACGGCTGATTTGGGGGGGTTCGGGGGCAAATTTGGAAAAATCATTTTGGTCATAATTTGAACCAGTCGCGGATAGGGCGAAAGACTAAATCTCAACGGATCTTCTTTATCTTCTGAATATTGATGCGTTTGGATGTTAGAAGACCCCACGGAGCGAAGACGGCTGATTTGGGGGGGGTTTCGGGGGCAAATTTGGAAAAATCATTTTGGTCATAATTTGGACCAGTCGCGGATAGGGCGAAAGACTAAATCTCAACGGATCTTCTTTATCTTCTGAATATTGATGCGTTTGGATGTTAGAAGACCCCACGGAGCGAAGACGGCTGATTTGGGGGGGTTTCGGGGGCAAATTTGGAAAAATCATTTTGGTCATAATTTGGACCAGTCGCGGATAGGGCGAAAGACTAAATCTCAACGGATCTTCTTTATCTTCTGAATATTGATGCGTTTCGATGTTAGAAGACCCCACGGAGCGAAGACGGCTGATTTGGGGGGGGGGTTTCGGGGGCAAATTTGGAAAAATCATTTTGGTTTTAATTTGGACCAGTCGCGGATAGGGCGAAAGACTAAATCTCAACGGATCTTCTTTATCTTCTGAATATTGATGCGTTTGGATGTTAGAAGACCCCACGGAGCGAAGACGGCTGATTTGGGGGGGTTTCGGGGGCAAATTTGGAAAAATCATTTTGGTCATAATTTGGACCAGTCGCGGATAGGGCGAAAGACTAAATCTCAACGGATCTTCTTTATCTTCTGAATATTGATGCGTTTGGATGTTAGAAGACCCCACGGAGCGAAGACGGCTGATTTGGGGGGGTTTCGGGGGCAAATTTGGAAAAATCATTTTGGTCATAATTTGGACCAGTCGCGGATAGGGCGAAAGACTAAATCTCAACGGATCTTCTTTATCTTCTGAATATTGATGCGTTTCGATGTTAGAAGACCCCACGGAGCGAAGACGGCTGATTTGGGGGGGGGGTTTCGGGGGCAAATTTGGAAAAATCATTTTGGTTTTAATTTGGACCAGTCGCGGATAGGGCGAAAGACTAAATCTCAACGGATCTTCTTTATCTTCTGAATATTGATGCGTTTGGATGTTAGAAGACCCCACGGAGCGAAGACGGCTGATTTGGGGGGGTTTCGGGGGCAAATTTGGAAAAATCATTTTGGTCATAATTTGGACCAGTCGCGGATAGGGCGAAAGACTAAATCTCAATGGATCTTCTTTATCTTCTGAATATTGATGCGTTTGGATGTTAGAAGACCCCACGGAGCAAAGACGGCTGATTTGGGGGGGGTTTCGGGGGCAAATTTGGAAAAATCATTTTGGTCATAATTTGGACCAGTCGCGGATAGGGCGAAAGACTAAATCTCAACGGATCTTCTTTATCTTCTGAATATTGATGCGTTTGGATGTTAGAAGACCCCACGGAGCAAAGACGGCTGATTTGGGGGGGGTTTCGGGGGCAAATTTGGAAAAATCATTTTGGTCATAATTTGGACCAGTCGCGGATAGGGCGAAAGACTAAATCTCAACGGATCTTCTTTATCTTCTGAATATTGATGCGTTTGGATGTTAGAAGACCCCACGGAGCGAAGACGGCTGATTTGGGGGGGGGTTTAGGGGGCAAATTTGGAAAAATCATTTTGGTCATAATTTGGACCAGTCGCGGATAGGGCGAAAGACTAAATCTCAACGGATCTTCTTTATCTTCTGAATATTGATGCGTTTGGATTGTAGAAGACCCCACGGAGCGAAGACGGCTGATTTGGGGGGGGTTTTGGGGGCAAATTTGGAAAAATCATTTTGGTCATAATTTGGACCAGTCGCGGATAGGGCGAAAGACTAAATCTCAACGGATCTTCTTTATCTTCTGAATATTGATGCGTTTGGATGTTAGAAGACCCCACGGAGCGAAGACGGCTGATTTGGGGGGGGTTTCGGGGGAAATTTGGAAAAATCATTTTGGTCATAATTTGGACCAGTCGCGGATAGGGCGAAAGACTAAATCTCAACAGATCTTCTTTATCTTCTGAATATTGATGCGTTTGGATGTTAGAAGACCCCACGGAGCGAAGACGGCTGATTTGGGGGGGGTTTCGGGGGCAAATTTGGAAAAATCATTTTGGTCATAATTTGGACCAGTCGCGGATAGGGCGAAAGACTAAATGTCAACGGATCTTCTTTATCTTCTGAATATTGATGCGTTTGGATGTTAAAAGACCCCACGGAGCGAAGACGGCTGACTTGGGGGGGGTTTCGGGGGCAAATTTGGAAAAATCATTTTGGTCATAATTTGGACCAGTCGCGGATAGGGCGAAAGACTAAATCGCAACGGATCTTCTGAATATTGATGCGTTTAGATGTTAGAAGACCCCAGGGAGCAAAGACGGCTGATTTGGGGGGGGGTTTCGGGGGCAAATTTGGAAAAATCATTTTGGTCATAATTTGGACCAGTCGCGGATAGGGCGAAAGACTAAATCTCAACGGATCTTCTTTATCTTCTGAATATTGATGCGTTTGGATGTTAGAAGACCCCACGGAGCGAAGACGGCTGATTTGGGGGGGGTTTCGGGGGCAAATTTGGAAAATCATTTTGGTCATAATTGGACCAGTCGCGGATAGGGCGAAAGACTAAATCTCAACGGATCTTCTTTATCTTCTGAATATTGATGCGTTTGGATGTTGAAAGACCCCACGGAGCGAAGACGGCTGATTTGGGGGGGGTTTCGGGGGCAAATTTGGAAAAATCATTTTGGTCATAATTTGGACCAGTCGCGGATAGGGCGAAAGACTAAATCTCAACGGATCTTCTTTATCTTCTGAATATTGATGCGTTTGGATGTTAGAAGACCCCACGGAGCGAAGACGGCTGATTTGGGGGGGTTTCGGGGGCAAATTTGGAAAAATCATTTTGGTCATAATTTGGACCAGTCGCGGATAGGGCGAAAGACTAAATCTCAACGGATCTTCTTTATCTTCTGAATATTGATGCGTTTCGATGTTAGAAGACCCCACGGAGCGAAGACGGCTGATTTGGGGGGGGGGTTTCGGGGGCAAATTTGGAAAAATCATTTTGGTTTTAATTTGGACCAGTCGCGGATAGGGCGAAAGACTAAATCTCAACGGATCTTCTTTATCTTCTGAATATTGATGCGTTTGGATGTTAGAAGACCCCACGGAGCGAAGACGGCAGATTTGGGGGGGGGTTTCGGGGGCAAATTTGGAAAAATCATTTTGGTCATAATTTGGACCAGTCGCGGATAGGGCGAAAGACTAAATCTCAACGGATCTTCTTTATCTTCTGAATATTGATGCGTTTGGATGTTAGAAGACCCCACGGAGCGAAGACGGCTGATTTGGGGGGGGTTTCGGGGGCAAATTTGGAAAATCATTTTGGTCATAATTGGACCAGTCGCGGATAGGGCGAAAGACTAAATCTCAACGGATCTTCTTTATCTTCTGAATATTGATGCGTTTGGATGTTGAAAGACCCCACGGAGCGAAGACGGCTGATTTGGGGGGGGTTTCGGGGGCAAATTTGGAAAAATCATTTTGGTCATAATTTGGACCAGTCGCGGATAGGGCGAAAGACTAAATCTCAACGGATCTTCTTTATCTTCTGAATATTGATGCGTTTGGATGTTAGAAGACCCCACGGAGCGAAGACGGCTGATTTGGGGGGGGGGGTTTCGGGGGCAAATTTGGAAAAATCATTTTGGTCATAATTTGGACCAGTTGCGGATAGGGCGAAAGACTAAATCTCAACGGATCTTCTTTATCTTCTGAATATTGATGCGTTTGGATGTTAGAAGACCCCACGGAGCGAAGACGGCTGATTTGGGGGGGTTTCGGGGGCAAATTTGGAAAAATCATTTTGGTCATAATTTGGACCAGTAGCGGATAGGGGGAAAGACTAAATCTCAACGGATCTTCTTTATCTTCTGAATATTGATGCGTTTGGATGTTAGAAGACCCCACGGAGCGAAGACGGCTGATTTGGGGGGGGTTTCGGGGGCAAAATTGGAAAAATCATTTTGGTCATAATTTGGACCAGTCGCGATAGGGCGAAAGACTAAATCTCAAAGGATCTTCTTTATCTTCTGAATATTGATGCGTTTGGATGTTAGTAGACCCCACGGAGCGAAGACGGCTGATTTGGGGGGGGGTTTCGGGGGCAAATTTGGAAAAATCATTTTGGTCATAATTTGGACCAGTCGCGGATAGGGCGAAAGACTAAATCTCAACGGATCTTCTTTATCTTCTGAATATTGATGCGTTTGGATGTTAGAAGACCCCACGGAGCGAAGACGGCTGATTTGGGGGGGGTTTCGGGGGCAAATTTGGAAAAATCATTTTGGTCATAATTTGGACCAGTCGCGGATAGGGCGAAAGACTAAATCTCAACAGATCTTCTTTATCTTCTGAATATTGATGCGTTTGGATGTTAGAAGACCCCACGGAGCGAAGACGGCTGATTTGGGGGGGGGGTTTGGGGGCAAATTTGGAAAAATCATTTTGGTCATAATTTGGACCAGTCGCGGAAAGGGCGAAAGACTAAATCTCAACGGATCTTCTTTATCTTCTGAATATTGATGCGTTTGGATGTTAGAAGACCCCACGGAGCGAAGACGGCTGATTTGGGGGGGGTTTCGGGGGCAAATTTGGAAAAATCATTTTGGTCATAATTTGGACCAGTCGCGGATAGGGCGAAAGACTAAATCTCAACGGATCTTCTTTATCTTCTGAATATTGATGCTTTTGGATGTTAGAAGACCCCACGGAGCGAAGACGGCTGATTTGGGGGGGGTTTCGGGGGCAAATTTGGAAAAATCATTTTGGTCATAATTTGGACCAGTCGCGGATAGGGCGAAAGACTAAATCTCAACGGATCTTCTTTATCTTCTGAATATTGATGCGTTTGGATTGTAGAAGACCCCACGGAGCGAAGACGGCTGATTTGGGGGGGGTTTTGGGGGCAAATTTGGAAAAATCATTTTGGTCATAATTTGGACCAGTCGCGGATAGGGCGAAAGACTAAATCTCAACGGATCTTCTTTATCTTCTGAATATCGATGCGTTTGGATGTTAGAAGACCCCACGTAGCGAAGACGGCTGATTTGGGGGGGGGTTTCGGGGGCAAATTTTGAAAAATCATTTTGGTCATAATTTGGACCAGTCGCGGATAGGGCGAAAGACTAAATCTCAACGGATCTTCTTTATCTTCTGAATATTGATGCGTTTGGATGTTAGAAGACCCCACGGAGCGAAGACGGCTGATTGGGGGGGGTTTCGGGGGCAAATTTGGAAAAATCATTTTGGTCATAATTTGGACCAGTCGCGGATAGGGCCAAAGACTAAATCTCAACGGATCTTCTTTATCTTCTGAATATTGATGCGTTTGGATTGTAGAAGACCCCACGGAGCGAAGACGGCTGATTTGGGGGGGGTTTTGGGGGCAAATTTGGAAAAATCATTTTGGTCATAATTTGGACCAGTCGCGGATAGGGCGAAAGACTAAATCTCAACGGATCTTCTTTATCTTCTGAATATTGATGCGTTTCGATGTTAGAAGACCCAACGGAGCAAAGACGGCTGATTTGGGGGGGGTTTCGGGGGCAAATTTGGAAAAATCATTTTGGTCATAATTTGGACCAGTCGCGGATAGGGCGAAAGACTAAATCTCAACGGATCTTCTTTATCTTCTGAATATTGATGCGTTTGGATGTTAGAAGACCCCACGGAGCGAAGACGGCTGATTTGGGGGGGGGTTTCGGGGGCAAATTTGGAAAAATCATTTTGGTCATAATTTGGACCAGTCGCGGATAGGGCGAAAGACTAAATCTCAACGGATCTTCTTTATCTTCTGAATATTGATGCGTTTGGATTGTAGAAGACCCCACGGAGCGAAGACGGCTGATTTGGGGGGTTTTTTGGGGGCAAATTTGGAAAAATCATTTTGGTCATAATTTGGACCAGTCGCGGATAGGGCGAAAGACTAAATCTCAACGGATCTTCTTTATCTTCTGAATATTGATGCGTTTGGATGTTAGAAGACCCCACGGAGCAAAGACGGCTGATTTGGGGGGGGTTTCGGGGGCAAATTTGGAAAAATCATTTTGGTCATAATTTGGACCAGTCGCGGATAGGGCGAAAGACTAAATCTCAACGGATCTTCTTTTTCTTCTGAATATTGATGCGTTTGGATGTTAGAAGACCCCACGGAGCGAAGACGGCTGATTTGGGGGGGGTTTCGGGGGCAAATTTCGAAAAATCATTTTGGTCATAATTTGGACCAGTCGCGGATAGGGCGAAAGACTAAATCTCAACGGATCTTCTTTATCTTCTTAATATTGATGCGTTTGGATGTTAGAAGACCCCACGGAGCAAAGACGGCTGATTTGGGGGGGGGTTTCGGGGGCAAATTTGGAAAAATCATTTTGGTCATAATTTGGACCAGTCGCGGATAGGGCGAAAGACTAAATCTCAACGGATCTTCTTTATCTTCTGAATATTGATGCGTTTGGATGTTAGAAGACCCCACGGAGCGAAGACGGCTGATTTGGGGGGGGGTTTCGGGGGCAAATTTGGAAAAATCGTTTTGGTCATAATTTGGACCAGTCGCGGATAAGGCAAAAGACTAAATCTCAACGGATCTTCTTTATCTTCTGAATATTGATGCGTTTGGATGTTAGAAGACCCCACGGAGCAAAGACGGCTGATTTTGGGGGGGGTTTCGGGGGCAAATTTGGAAAAATCATTTTGTTCATAATTTGGACCAGTCGCGGATAGGGCGAAAGACTAAATCTCAACGGATCTTCTTTATCTTCTGAATATTGATGCGTTTGGATGTTAGAAGACCCCACGGAGCGAAGACGAATGATTTGGGGGGGGGTTTCGGGGGCAAATTTGGAAAAATCATTTTGGTCATAATTTGGACCAGTCGCGGATAGGGCGAAAGACTAAATCTCAACTGATCTTCTTTATCTTCTGAATATTGATGCGTTTGGATGTTAGAAGACCCCACGGAGCGAAGACGGCTGATTGGGGGGGGTTTCGGGGGCAAATTTGGAAAAATCATTTTGGTCATAATTTGGACCAGTCGCAGATAGGGCGAAAGACTAAATCTCAACGGATCTTCTTTATCTTCTGAATATTGATGCGTTTGGATTGTAGAAGACCCCACGGAGCGAAGACGGCTGATTTGGGGGGGGTTTTGGGGGCAAATTTGGAAAAATCATTTTGGTCATAATTTGGACCAGTCGCGGATAGGGCGAAAGACTAAATCTCAACGGATCTTCTTTATCTTCTGAATATTGATGCGTTTGGATGTTAGAAGACCCCACGGAGCGAAGACGGCTGATTGGGGGGGGTTTCGGGGGCAAATTTGGAAAAATCATTTTGGTCATAATTTGGACCAGTCGCGGATAGGGCGAAAGACTAAATCTCAACGGATCTTCTTTATCTTCTGAATATTGATGCGTTTGGATTGTAGAAGACCCCACGGAGCGAAGACGGCTGATTTGGGGGGGGTTTTGGGGGCAAATTTGGAAAAATCATTTTTGTCATAATTTGGACCAGTCGCGGATAGGGCGAAAGACTAAATCTCAACGGATCTTCTTTATCTTCTGAATATTGATGCGTTTGGATGTTAGAAGACCCCACGGAGCAAAGACGGCTGATTTGGGGGGGGGGGGTTCGGGGGCAAATTTGGAAAAATCATTTTGGTCATAATTTGGACCAGTCGCGGATAGGGCGAAAGACTAAATCTCAACGGATCTTCTTTATCCTCTGAATATTGATGCGTTTGGATGTTAGAAGACCCCACGGAGCGAAGACGGCTGATTTGGGGGGGGTTTCGGGGGCAAATTTGGAAAAATCATTTTGGTCATAATTTGGACCAGTCGCGGATAGGGCGAAAGACTAAATCTCAACGGATCTTCTTTATCTTCTGAATATTGATGCGTTTGGATTGTAGAAGACCCCACGGAGCGAAGACGGCTGATTTGGGGGGGGTTTTGGGGGCAAATTTGGAAAAATCATTTTGGTCATAATTTGGACCAGTCGCGGATAGGGCGAAAGACTAAATCTCAACGGATCTTCTTTATCTTCTGAATATTGATGCGTTTGGATGTTAGAAGACCCCACGGAGCGAAGACGGCTGATTGGGGGGGGTTTCGGGGGCAAATTTGGAAAAATCATTTTTGTCATAATTTGGACCAGTCGCGGATAGGGCGAAAGACTAAATCTCAACGGATCTTCTTTATCTTCTGAATATTGATGCGTTTGGATTGTAGAAGACCCCACGGAGAGAAGACGGCTGATTTGGGGGGGGTTTTGGGGGCAAATTTGGAAAAATCATTTTGGTCATAATTTGGACCAGTCGCGGATAGGGCGAAAGACTAAATCTCAACGGATCTTCTTTATCTTCTGATTATTGATGCGTTTGGATGTTAGAAGACCCCACGGAGCAAAGACGGCTGATTTGGGGGGGGTTTCGGGGGCAAATTTGGAAAAATCATTTTGGTCATAATTTGGACCAGTCGCGGATAGGGCGAAAGACTAAATCTCAACGGATCTTCTTTATCTTCTGAATATTGATGCGTTTGGATGTTAGAAGACCCCACGGAGCGAAGACGGCTGATTTGGGGGGGGTTTCGGGGGCAAATTTGGAAAAATCATTTTGGTCATAATTTGGACCAGTCGCGGATAGGGCGAAAGACTAAATCTCAACGGATGTTCTTTATCTTCTGAATATTGATGCGTTTGGATTGTAGAAGACCCCACGGAGCGAAGACGGCTGATTTGGGGGGGGGGGTTTTGGGGGCAAATTTGGAAAAATCATTTTGGTCATAATTTGGACCAGTCGCGGATAGGGCGAAAGACTAAATCTCAACGGATCTTCTTTATCTTCTGAATATTGATGCGTTTGGATGTTAGAAGACCCCACGGAGCGAAGACGGCTGATTTGGGGGGGGGTTTCGGGGGCAAATTTGGAAAAATCATTTTGGTCATAATTTGGACCAGTCGCGGATAGGGCGAAAGACTAAATATCAACGGATCTTCTTTATCTTCTGAATATTGATGCGTTTGGATTGTAGAAGACCCCACGGAGCGAAGACGGCTGATTTGGGGGGGGTTTTAGGGGCAAATTTGGAAAAATCATTTTGGTCATAATTTGGACCAGTCGCGGATAGGGCGAAAGACTAAATCTCAACGGATCATCTTTATCTTCTGAATATTGATGCGTTTGGATGTTAGAAGACCCCACGGAGCGAAGACGGCTGATTTGGGGGGGGGTTTCGGGGGCAAATTTGGAAAAATCATTTTGGTCATAATTTGGACCAGTCGCGGATAGGGCGAAAGACTAAATCTCAACGGATCTTCTTTATCTTCTGAATATTGATGCGTTTGGATTGTAGAAGACCCCACGGAGCGAAGACGGCTGATTTGGGGGGGGTTTTGGGGGCAAATTTGGAAAAATCATTTTGGTCATAATTTGGACCAGTCGCGGATAGGGCGAAAGACTAAATCTCAACGGATCTTCTTTATCTTCTGAATATTGATGCGTTTGGATGTTAGAAGACCCCACGGAGCAAAGACGGCTGATTTGGGGGGGGTTTCGGGGGCAAATTTTGAAAAATCATTTTGGTCATAATTTGGACCAGTCCCGGATAGGGCGAAAGACTAAATCTCAACGGATCTTCTTTATCTTCTGAATATTGATGCGTTTGGATGTTAGAAGACCCCACGGAGCGAAGACGGCTGATTTGGGGGGGGGGTTTCGGGGGCAAATTTGGAAAAATCATTTTGGTCATAATTTGGACCAGTCGCGGATAGGGCGAAAGATTAAATCTCAACGGATCTTCTTTATCTTCTGAATATTGATGCGTTTGGATGTTAGAAGACCCCACGGAGCAAATACGGCTGATTTGGGGGGGGTTTCGGGGGCAAATTTGGAAAAATCATTTTGGTCATAATTTGGACCAGTCGCGGATAGGGCGAAAGACTAAATCTCAACGGATCTTCTTTATCTTCTGAATATTGATGCGTTTGGATGTTAGAAGACCCCACGGAGCGAAGACGGCTGATTTGGGGGGGGGGTTTCGGGGGCAAATTTGGAAAAATCGTTTTGGTCATAATTTGGACCAGTCGCGGATAAGGCAAAAGACTAAATCTCAACGGATCTTCTTTATCTTCTGAATATTGATGCGTTTGGATGTTAGAAGACCCCACGGAGCAAAGACGGCTGATTTTGGGGGGGGTTTCGGGGGCAAATTTGGAAAAATCATTTTGTTCATAATTTGGACCAGTCGCGGATAGGGCGAAAGACTATATCTCAACGGATCTTCTTTATCTTCTGAATATTGATGCGTTTGGATGTTAGAAGACCCCACGGAGCGAAGACGAATGATTTGGGGGGGGGTTTCGGGGGCAAATTTGGAAAAATCATTTTGGTCATAATTTGGACCAGTCGCGGATAGGGCGAAAGACTAAATCTCAACGGATCTTCTTTATCTTCTGAATATTGATGCGTTTGGATGTTAGAAGACCCCACGGAGCGAAGACGGCTGATTGGGGGGGGTTTCGGGGGCAAATTTGGAAAAATCATTTTGGTCATAATTTGGACCAGTCGCGGATAGGGCGAAAGACTAAATCTCAACGGATCTTCTTTATCTTCTGAATATTGATGCGTTTGGATTGTAGAAGACCCCACGGAGCGAAGACGGCTGATTTGGGGGGGGTTTTGGGGGCAAATTTGGAAAAATCATTTTGATCATAATTTGGACCAGTCGCGGATAGGGCGAAAGACTAAATCTCAACGGATCTTCTTTATCTTCTGAATTTTGATGCGTTTGGATGTTAGAAGACCCCACGGAGCGAAGACGGCTGATTGGGGGGGGTTTCGGGGGCAAATTTGGAAAAATCATTTTGGTCATAATTTGGACCAGTCGCGGATAGGGCGAAAGACTAAATCTCAACGGATCTTCTTTATCTTCTGAATATTGATGCGTTTGGATTGTAGAAGACCCCACGGAGCGAAGACGGCTGATTTGGGGGGGGTTTTGGGGGCAAATTTGGAAAAATCATTTTGGTCATAATTTGGACCAGTCGCGGATAGGGCGAAAGACTAAATCTCAACGGATCTTCTTTATCTTCTGAATATTGATGCGTTTGGATGTTAGAAGACCCCACGGAGCAAAGACGGCTGATTTGGGGGGGGGGGTTCGGGGGCAAATTTGGAAAAATCATTTTGGTCATAATTTGGACCAGTCGCGGATAGGGCGAAAGACTAAATCTCAACGGATCTTCTTTATCCTATGAATATTGATGCGTTTGGATGTTAGAAGACCCCACGGAGCGAAGACGGCTGATTTGGGGGGGGGTTTCGGGGGCAAATTTGGAAAAATCATTTTGGTCATAATTTGGACCAGTCGCGGATAGGGCGAAAGACTAAATCTCAACGGATCTTCTTTATCTTCTGAATATTGATGCGTTTGGATTGTAGAAGACCCCACGGAGCGAAGACAGCTGATTTTGGGGGGGTTTTGGGGGCAAATTTGGAAAAATCATTTTGGTCATAATTTGGACCAGTCGCGGATAGGGCGAAAGACTAAATCTCAACGGATCTTCTTTATCTTCTGAATATTGATGCGTTTGGATGTTAGAAGACCCCACGGAGCGAAGACGGCTGATTGGGGGGGGTTTCGGGGGCAAATTTGGAAAAATCATTTTGGTCATAATTTGGACCAGTCGCGGATAGGGCGAAAGACTAAATCTCAACGGATCTTCTTTATCTTCTGAATATTGATGCGTTTGGATTGTAGAAGACCCCACGGAGCGAAGACGGCTGATTTGGGGGCAAATTTGGAAAAATCATTTTGGTCATAATTTGGACCAGTCGCGGATAGGGCGAAAGACTAAATCTCAACGGATCTTCTTTATCTTCTGAATATTGATGCGTTTGGATGTTAGAAGACCCCACGGAGCGAAGACGGCTGATTTGGGGGGGGGTTTTGGGGGCAAATTTGGAAAAATCATTTTGGTCATAATTTGGACCAGTCGCGGATAGGGCGAAAGACTAAATCTCAACGGATCTTCTTTATCTTCTGAATATTGATGCGTTTGGATGTTAGAAGACCCCACGGAGCGAAGACGGCTGATTGGGGGGGGTTTCGGGGGCAAATTTGGAAAAATCATTTTGGTCATAATTTGGACCAGTCGCGGATAGGGCGAAAGACTAAATCTCAACGGATCTTCTTTATCTTCTGAATATTGATGCGTTTGGATTGTAGAAGACCCCACGGAGCGAAGACGGCTGATTTGGGGGGGGTTTTGGGGGCAAATTTGGAAAAATCATTTTGGTCATAATTTGGACCAGTCGCGGATAGGGCGAAAGACTAAATCTCAACGGATCTTCTTTATCTTCTGAATATTGATGCGTTTGGATGTTAGAAGACCCCACGGAGCAAAGACGGCTGATTTGGGGGGGGGGGGGTTCGGGGGCAAATTTGGAAAAATCATTTTGGTCATAATTTGGACCAGTCGCGGATAGGGCGAAAGACTAAATCTCAACGGATCTTCTTTATCCTATGAATATTGATGCGTTTGGATGTTAGAAGACCCCACGGAGCGAAGACGGCTGATTTGGGGGGGGTTTCGGGGGCAAATTTGGAAAAATCATTTTGGTCATAATTTGGACCAGTCGCGGATAGGGCGAAAGACTAAATCTCAACGGATCTTCTTTATCTTCTGAATATTGATGCGTTTGGATTGTAGAAGACCCCACGGAGCGAAGACAGCTGATTTGGGGGGGGTTTTGGGGGCAAATTTGGAAAAATCATTTTGGTCATAATTTGGACCAGTCGCGGATAGGGCGAAAGACTAAATCTCAACGGATCTTCTTTATCTTCTGAATATTGATGCGTTTGGATGTTAGAAGACCCCACGGAGCGAAGACGGCTGATTGGGGGGGGTTTCGGGGGCAAATTTGGAAAAATCATTTTGGTCATAATTTGGACCAGTCGCGGATAGGGCGAAAGACTAAATCTCAACGGATCTTCTTTATCTTCTGAATATTGATGCGTTTGGATTGTAGAAGACCCCACGGAGCGAAGACGGCTGATTTGGGGGGGGTTTTGGGGGCAAATTTGGAAAAATCATTTTGGTCATAATTTGGACCAGTCGCGGATAGGGCGAAAGACTAAATCTCAACGGATCTTCTTTATCTTCTGAATATTGATGCGTTTGGATGTTAGAAGACCCCACGGAGCGAAGACGGCTGATTTGGGGGGGGGTTTCGGGGGCAAATTTGGAAAAATCATTTTGGTCATAATTTGGACCAGTCGCGGATAGGGCGAAAGACTAAATATCAACGGATCTTCTTTATCTTCTGAATATTGATGCGTTTGGATTGTAGAAGACCCCACGGAGCGAAGACGGCTGATTTGGGGGGGGTTTTAGGGTCAAATTTGGAAAAATCATTTTGGTCATAATTTGGACCAGTCGCGGATAGGGCGAAAGACTAAATCTCAACGGATCTTCTTTATCTTCTGAATATTGATGCGTTTGGATTGTAGAAGACCCCACGGAGCGAAGACGGCTGATTTGGGGGGGGGGTTTCGGGGGCAAATTTGGAAAAATCATTTTGGTCATAATTTGGACCAGTCGCGGATAGGGCGAAAGACTAAATCTCAACGGATCTTCTTTATCTTCTGAATATTGATGCGTTTGGATTGTAGAAGACCCCACGGAGCGAAGACGGCTGATTTGGGGGGGGTTTTGGGGGCAAATTTGGAAAAATCATTTTGGTCATAATTTGGAACAGTCGCGGATAGGGCGAAAGACTAAATCTCAACGGATCTTCTTTATCTTCTGAATATTGATGCGTTTGGATGTTAGAAGACCCCACGGAGCAAAGACGGCTGATTTGGGGGGGGTTTCGGGGGCAAATTTGGAAAAATCATTTTGGTCATAATTTGGACCAGTCGCGGATAGGGCGAAAGACTAAATCTCAACGGATCTTCTTTATCTTCTGAATATTGATGCGTTTGGATGTTAGAAGACCCCACGGAGCAAAGACGGCTGATTTGGGGGGGGGTTTCGGGGGCAAATTTGGAAAAATCGTTTTGGTCATAATTTGGACCAGTCGCGGATAAGGCAAAAGACTAAATCTCAACGGATCTTCTTTATCTTCTGAATATTGATGCGTTTGGATGTTAGAAGACCCCACGGAGCAAAGACGGCTGATTTTGGGGGGGGTTTCGGGGGCAAATTTGGAAAAATCATTTTGTTCATAATTTGGACCAGTCGCGGATAGGGCGAAAGACTAAATCTCAACGGATCTTCTTTATCTTCTGAATATTGATGCGTTTGGATGTTAGAAGACCCCACGGAGCGAAGACGAATGATTTGGGGGGGGGGTTTCGAGGGCAAATTTGGAAAAATCATTTTGGTCATAATTTGGACCAGTTGCGGATAGGGCGAAAGACTAAATCTCAACGGATCTTCTTTATCTTCTGAATATTGATGCGTTTGGATGTTAGAAGACCCCACGGAGCGAAGACGGCTGATTGGGGGGGGGTTTCGGGGGCAAATTTTGAAAAATCATTTTGGTCATAATTTGGACCAGTCGCGGATAGGGCGAAAGACTAAATCTCAACGGATCTTCTTTATCTTCTGAATATTGATGCGTTTGGATTGTAGAAGACCCCACGGAGCGAAGACGGCTGATTTGGGGGGGGTTTTGGGGGCAAATTTGGAAAAATCATTTTGGTCATAATTTGGACCAGTCGCGGATAGGGCGAAAGACTAAATCTCAACGGATCTTCTTTATCTTCTGAATATTGATGCGTTTGGATGTTAGAAGACCCCACGGAGCGAAGACGGCTGATTGGGGGGGGTTTCGGGGGCAAATTTGGAAAAATCATTTTGGTCATAATTTGGACCAGTCGCGGATAGGGCGAAAGACTAAATCTCAACGGATCTTCTTTATCTTCTGAATATTGATGCGTTTGGATTGTAGAAGACCCCACGGAGCGAAGACGGCTGATTTGGGGGGGGTTTTGGGGGCAAATTTGGAAAAATCATTTTGGTCATAATTTGGACCAGTCGCGGATAGGGCGAAAGACTAAATCTCAACGGATCTTCTTTATCTTCTGAATATTGATGCGTTTGGATGTTAGAAGACCCCACGGAGCAAAGACGGCTGATTTGGGGGGGGGGGTTCGGGGGCAAATTTGGAAAAATCATTTTGGTCATAATTTGGACCAGTCGCGGATAGGGCGAAAGACTAAATCTCAACGGATCTTCTTTATCCTCTGAATATTGATGCGTTTGGATGTTAGAAGACCCCACGGAGCGAAGACGGCTGATTTGGGGGGGGTTTCGGGGGCAAATTTGGAAAAATCATTTTGGTCATAATTTGGACCAGTCGCGGATAGGGCGAAAGACTAAATCTCAACGGATCTTCTTTATCTTCTGAATATTGATGCGTTTGGATTGTAGAAGACCCCACGGAGCGAAGACGGCTGATTTGGGGGGGGTTTTGGGGGCAAATTTGGAAAAATCATTTTGGTCATAATTTGGACCAGTCGCGGATAGGGCGAAAGACTAAATCTCAACGGATCTTCTTTATCTTCTGAATATTGATGCGTTTGGATGTTAGAAGACCCCACGGAGCGAAGACGGCTGATTTGGGGGGGGTTTCGGGGGCAAATTTCGAAAAATCATTTTGGTCATAATTTGGACCAGTCGCGGATAGGGCGAAAGACTTAATCTCAACGGATCTTCTTTATCTTCTTAATATTGATGCGTTTGGATGTTAGAAGACCCCACGGAGCAAAGACGGCTGATTTGGGGGGGGTTTCGGGGGCAAATTTGGAAAAATCATTTTGGTCATAATTTGGACCAGTCGCGGATTTGGCGAAAGACTAAATCTCAACGGATCTTCTTTATCTTCTGAATATTGATGCGTTTGGATGTTAGAAGACCCCACGGAGCAAAGACGGCTGATTTTGGGGGGGGTTTCGGGGGCAAATTTGGAAAAATCATTTTGTTCATAATTTGGACCAGTCGCGGATAGGGCGAAAGACTAAATCTCAACGGATCTTCTTTATCTTCTGAATATTGATGCGTTTGGATGTTAGAAGACCCCACGGAGCGAAGACGAATGATTTGGGGGGGGGTTTCGGGGGCAAATTTGGAAAAATCATTTTGGTCATAATTTGGACCAGTCGCGGATAGGGCGAAAGACTAAATCTCAACGGATCTTCTTTATCTTCTGAATATTGATGCGTTTGGATGTTAGAAGACCCCACGGAGCGAAGACGGCTGATTGGGGGGGGTTTCGGGGGCAAATTTGAAAAAATCATTTTGGTCATAATTTGGACCAGTCGCGGATAGGGCGAAAGACTAAATCTCAACGGATCTTCTTTATCTTCTGAATATTGATGCGTTTGGATTGTAGAAGACCCCACGGAGCAAAGACGGCTGATTTGGGGGGGTTTTGGGGGCAAATTTGGAAAAATCATTTTGGTCATAATTTGGACCAGTCGCGGATAGAGCGAAAGACTAAATCTCAACGGATCTTCTTTATCTTCTGAATATTGATGCGTTTGGATGTTAGAAGACCCCACGGAGCAAAGACGGCTGATTTGGGGGGGGGGTTTCGGGGGCAAATTTGGAAAAATCATTTTGGTCATAATTTGGACCAGTCGCGGATAGGGCGAAAGACTTAATCTCAACGGATCTTCTGAATATTGATGCGTTTGGATGTTAGAAGACCCCACGGAGCGAAGACGGCTGATTTGGGGGGGGTTTCGGGGGCAAATTTGGAAAAATCATTTTGGTCATAATTTGGACCAGTCGCGGATAGGGCGAAAGACGAAATCTCAACGGATCTTCTTTATCTTCTGAATATTGATGCGTTTGGATTGTAGAAGACCCCACGGAGCGAAGATGGCTGATTTCGGGGGGGTTTTGGGGGCAAATTTGGAAAAATCATTTTGGTCATAATTTGGACCAGTCGCGGATAGGGCGAAAGACTAAATCTCAACGGATCTTCTTTATCTTCTGAATATTGATGCGTTTGGATGTTAGAAGACCCCACGGAGCGAAGACGGCTGATTGGGGGGGGTTTCGGGGGCAAATTTGGAAAAATCATTTTGGTCATAATTTGGACCAGTCGCGGATAGGGCGAAAGACTAAATCTCAACGGATCTTCTTTATCTTCTGAATATTGATGCGTTTGGATTGTAGAAGACCCCACGGAGCGAAGACGGCTGATTTGGGGGGGGTTTTGGGGGCAAATTTGGAAAAATCATTTTGGTCATAATTTGGACCAGTCGCGGATAGGGCGAAATACTAAATCTCAACGGATCTTCTTTATCTTCTGATTATTGATGCGTTTGGATGTTAGAAGACCCCACGGAGCAAAGACGGCTGATTTGGGGGGGGGTTTCGGGGGCAAATTTGGAAAAATCATTTTGGTCATAATTTGGACCAGTCGCGGATAGGGCGAAAGACTAAATCTCAACGGATCTTCTTTATCTTCTGAATATTGATGCGTTTGGATGTTAGAAGACCCCACGGAGCGAAGACGGCTGATTTGGGGGGGGTTTCGGGGGCAAATTTGGAAAAATCATTTTGGTCATAATTTGGACCAGTCGCGGATAGGGCGAAAGACTAAATCTCAACGGATCTTCTTTATCTTCTGAATATTGATGCGTTTGGATTGTAGAAGACCCCACGGAGCGAAGACGGCTGATTTGGGGGGGGGTTTTGGGGGCAAATTTGGAAAAATCATTTTGGTCATAATTTGGAACAGTCGCGGATAGGGCGAAAGACTAAATCTCAACGGATCTTCTTTATCTTCTGAATATTGATGCGTTTGGATGTTAGAAGACCCCACGGAGCAAAGACGGCTGATTTGGGGGGGGTTTCGGGGGCAAATTTGGAAAAATCATTTTGGTCATAATTTGGACCAGTCGCGGATAGGGCGAAAGACTAAATCTCAACGGATCTTCTTTATCTTCTGAATATTGATGCGTTTGGATGTTAGAAGACCCCACGGAGCAAAGACGGCTGATTTGGGGGGGGGTTTCGGGGGCAAATTTGGAAAAATCGTTTTGGTCATAATTTGGACCAGTCGCGGATAAGGCAAAAGACTAAATCTCAACGGATCTTCTTTATCTTCTGAATATTGATGCGTTTGGATGTTAGAAGACCCCACGGAGCAAAGACGGCTGATTTTGGGGGGGGTTTCGGGGGCAAATTTGGAAAAATCATTTTGTTCATAATTTGGACCAGTCGCGGATAGGGCGAAAGACTAAATCTCAACGGATCTTCTTTATCTTCTGAATATTGATGCGTTTGGATGTTAGAAGACCCCACGGAGCGAAGACGAATGATTTGGGGGGGGGGTTTCGAGGGCAAATTTGGAAAAATTATTTTGGTCATAATTTGGACCAGTCGCGGATAGGGCGAAAGACTAAATCTCAACGGATCTTCTTTATCTTCTGAATATTGATGCGTTTGGATGTTAGAAGACCCCACGGAGCGAAGACGGCTGATTGGGGGGGGTTTCGGGGGCAAATTTTGAAAAATCATTTTGGTCATAATTTGGACCAGTCGCGGATAGGGCGAAAGACTAAATCTCAACGGATCTTCTTTATCTTCTGAATATTGATGCGTTTGGATTGTAGAAGACCCCAGGGAGCGAAGACGGCTGATTTGGGGGGGGTTTTGGGGGCAAATTTGGAAAAATCATTTTGGTCATAATTTGGACCAGTCGCGGATAGGGCGAAAGACTAAATCTCAACGGATCTTCTTTATCTTCTGAATATTGATGCGTTTGGATGTTAGAAGACCCCAAGGAGCGAAGACGGCTGATTGGGGGGGGTTTCGGGGGCAAATTTGGAAAAATCATTTTGGTCATAATTTGGACCAGTCGCGGATAGGGCGAAAGACTAAATCTCAACGGATCTTCTTTATCTTCTGAATATTGATGCGTTTGGATTGTAGAAGACCCCACGGAGCGAAGACGGCTGATTTGGGGGGGGTTTTGGGGGCAAATTTGGAAAAATCATTTTGGTCATAATTTGGACCAGTCGCGGATAGGGCGAAAGACTAAATCTCAACGGATCTTCTTTATCTTCTGAATATTGATGCGTTTGGATGTTAGAAGACCCCACGGAGCAAAGACGGCTGATTTGGGGGGGGGGTTCGGGGGCAAATTTGGAAAAATCATTTTGGTCATAATTTGGACCAGTCGCGGATAGGGCGAAAGACTAAATCTCAACGGATCTTCTTTATCCTCTGAATATTGATGCGTTTGGATGTTAGAAGACCCCACGGAGCGAAGACGGCTGATTTGGGGGGGGTTTCGGGGGCAAATTTGGAAAAATCATTTTGGTCATAATTTGGACCAGTCGCGGATAGGGCGAAAGACTAAATCTCAACGGATCTTCTTTATCTTCTGAATATTGATGCGTTTGGATTGTAGAAGACCCCACGGAGCGAAGATGGCTGATTTGGGGGGGGGTTTGGGGGCAAATTTGGAAAAATCATTTTGGTCATAATTTGGACCAGTCGCGGATAGGGCGAAAGACTAAATCTCAACGGATCTTCTTTATCTTCTGAATATTGATGCGTTTGGATGTTAGAAGACCCCACGGAGCGAAGACGGCTGATTGGGGGGGGTTTCGGGGGCAAATTTGGAAAAATCATTTTGGTCATAATTTGGACCAGTCGCGGATAGGGCGAAAGACTAAATCTCAACGGATCTTCTTTATCTTCTGAATATTGATGCGTTTGGATTGTAGAAGACCCCACGGAGCGAAGACGGCTGATTTGGGGGGGGTTTTGGGGGCAAATTTGGAAAAATCATTTTGGTCATAATTTGGACCAGTCGCGGATAGGGCGAAAGACTAAATCTCAACGGATCTTCTTTATCTTCTGATTATTGATGCGTTTGGATGTTAGAAGACCCCACGGAGCGAAGACGGCTGATTTGGGGGGGGTTTCGGGGGCAAATTTGGAAAAATCATTTTGGTCATAATTTGGACCAGTCGCGGATAGGGCGAAAGACTAAATCTCAACGGATGTTCTTTATCTTCTGAATATTGATGCGTTTGGATTGTAGAAGACCCCACGGAGCGAAGACGGCTGATTTGGGGGGGGGGTTTGGGGGCAAATTTGGAAAAATCATTTTGGTCATAATTTGGACCAGTCGCGGATAGGGCGAAAGACTAAATCTCAACGGATCTTCTTTATCTTCTGAATATTGATGCGTTTGGATGTTAGAAGACCCCACGGAGCGAAGACGGCTGATTTGGGGGGGGGTTTCGGGGGCAAATTTGGAAAAATCATTTTGGTCATAATTTGGACCAGTCGCGGATAGGGCGAAAGACTAAATATCAACGGATCTTCTTTATCTTCTGAATATTGATGCGTTTGGATTGTAGAAGACCCCACGGAGCGAAGACGGCTGATTTGGGGGGGGTTTTAGGGGCAAATTTGGAAAAATCATTTTGGTCATAATTTGGACCAGTCGCGGATAGGGCGAAAGACTAAATCTCAACGGATCTTCTTTATCTTCTGAATATTGATGCGTTTGGATTGTAGAAGACCCCACGGAGCGAAGACGGCTGATTGGGGGGGGTTTTGGGGGCAAATTTGGAAAAATCATTTTGGTCATAATTTGGACCAGTCGCGGATAGGGCGAAAGACTAAATCTCAACGGATCTTCTTTATCTTCTGAATATTGATGCGTTTGGATGTTAGAAGACCCCATGGAGCAAAGACGGCTGATTTGGGGGGGGTTTCGGGGGCAAATTTGGAAAAATCATTTTGGTCATAATTTGGACCAGTCGCGGATAGGGCGAAAGACTAAATCTCAACGGATCTTCTTTATCTTCTGAATATTGATGCGTTTGGATGTTAGAAGACCCCACGGAGCGAAGACGGCTGATTTGGGGGGGGGTTTCGGGGGCAAATTTGGAAAAATCATTTTGGTCATAATTTGGACCAGTCGTGGATAGGGCGAAAGACTAAATCTCAACGGATCTTCTTTATCTTCTGAATATTGATGCGTTTGGATTGTAGAAGACCCCACGGAGCGAAAACGGCTGATTTGGGGGGGGTTTTGGGGGCAAATTTGGAAAAATCATTTTGGTCATAATTTGGACCAGTCGCGGATAGGGCGAAAGACTAAATCTCAACGGATCTTCTTTATCTTCTGAATATTGATGCGTTTGGATGTTAGAAGACCCCACGGAGCGAAGACGGCTGATTTGGGGGGGGTTTCGGGGGCAAATTTCGAAAAATCATTTTGGTCATAATTTGGACCAGTCGCGGATAGGGCGAAAGACTTAATCTCAACGGATCTTCTTTATCTTCTTAATATTGATGCGTTTGGATGTTAGAAGACCCCACGGAGCAAAGACGGCTGATTTGGGGGGGGTTTCGGGGGCAAATTTGGAAAAATCATTTTGGTCATAATTTGGACCAGTCGCGGATTTGGCGAAAGACTAAATCTCAACGGATCTTCTTTATCTTCTGAATATTGATGCGTTTGGATGTTAGAAGACCCCACGGAGCAAAGACGGCTGATTTTGGGGGGGGTTTCGGGGGCAAATTTGGAAAAATCATTTTGTTCATAATTTGGACCAGTCGCGGATAGGGCGAAAGACTAAATCTCAACGGATCTTCTTTATCTTCTGAATATTGATGCGTTTGGATGTTAGAAGACCCCACGGAGCGAAGACGAATGATTTGGGGGGGGGTTTCGGGGGCAAATTTGGAAAAATCATTTTGGTCATAATTTGGACCAGTCGCGGATAGGGCGAAAGACTAAATCTCAACGGATCTTCTTTATCTTCTGAATATTGATGCGTTTGGATGTTAGAAGACCCCACGGAGCGAAGACGGCTGATTGGGGGGGGTTTCGGGGGCAAATTTGAAAAAATCATTTTGGTCATAATTTGGACCAGTCGCGGATAGGGCGAAAGACTAAATCTCAACGGATCTTCTTTATCTTCTGAATATTGATGCGTTTGGATTGTAGAAGACCCCACGGAGCAAAGACGGCTGATTTGGGGGGGTTTTGGGGGCAAATTTGGAAAAATCATTTTGGTCATAATTTGGACCAGTCGCGGATAGAGCGAAAGACTAAATCTCAACGGATCTTCTTTATCTTCTGAATATTGATGCGTTTGGATGTTAGAAGACCCCACGGAGCAAAGACGGCTGATTTGGGGGGGGGGTTTCGGGGGCAAATTTGGAAAAATCATTTTGGTCATAATTTGGACCAGTCGCGGATAGGGCGAAAGACTTAATCTCAACGGATCTTCTGAATATTGATGCGTTTGGATGTTAGAAGACCCCACGGAGCGAAGACGGCTGATTTGGGGGGGGTTTCGGGGGCAAATTTGGAAAAATCATTTTGGTCATAATTTGGACCAGTCGCGGATAGGGCGAAAGACGAAATCTCAACGGATCTTCTTTATCTTCTGAATATTGATGCGTTTGGATTGTAGAAGACCCCACGGAGCGAAGACGGCTGATTTCGGGGGGGTTTTGGGGGCAAATTTGGAAAAATCATTTTGGTCATAATTTGGACCAGTCGCGGATAGGGCGAAAGACTAAATCTCAACGGATCTTCTTTATCTTCTGAATATTGATGCGTTTGGATGTTAGAAGACCCCACGGAGCGAAGACGGCTGATTGGGGGGGGTTTCGGGGGCAAATTTGGAAAAATCATTTTGGTCATAATTTGGACCAGTCGCGGATAGGGCGAAAGACTAAATCTCAACGGATCTTCTTTATCTTCTGAATATTGATGCGTTTGGATTGTAGAAGACCCCACGGAGCGAAGACGGCTGATTTGGGGGGGGTTTTGGGGGCAAATTTGGAAAAATCATTTTGGTCATAATTTGGACCAGTCGCGGATAGGGCGAAATACTAAATCTCAACGGATCTTCTTTATCTTCTGATTATTGATGCGTTTGGATGTTAGAAGACCCCACGGAGCAAAGACGGCTGATTTGGGGGGGGGTTTCGGGGGCAAATTTGGAAAAATCATTTTGGTCATAATTTGGACCAGTCGCGGATAGGGCGAAAGACTAAATCTCAACGGATCTTCTTTATCTTCTGAATATTGATGCGTTTGGATGTTAGAAGACCCCACGGAGCGAAGACGGCTGATTTGGGGGGGGTTTCGGGGGCAAATTTGGAAAAATCATTTTGGTCATAATTTGGACCAGTCGCGGATAGGGCGAAAGACTAAATCTCAACGGATCTTCTTTATCTTCTGAATATTGATGCGTTTGGATTGTAGAAGACCCCACGGAGCGAAGACGGCTGATTTGGGGGGGGGTTTTGGGGGCAAATTTGGAAAAATCATTTTGGTCATAATTTGGACCAGTCGCGGATAGGGCGAAAGACTAAATCTCAACGGATCTTCTTTATCTTCTGAATATTGATGCGTTTGGATGTTAGAAGACCCCACGGAGCGAAGACGGCTGATTTGGGGGGGGGTTTCGGGGGCAAATTTGGAAAAATCATTTTGGTCATAATTTGGACCAGTCGCGGATAGGGCGAAAGACTAAATATCAACGGATCTTCTTTATCTTCTGAATATTGATGCGTTTGGATTGTAGAAGAACCCACGGAGCGAAGACGGCTGATTTGGGGGGGGGGTTTTGGGGGCAAATTTGGAAAAATCATTTTGGTCATAATTTGGACCAGTCGCGGATAGGGCGAAAGACTAAATCTCAACGGATCTTCTTTATCTTCTGAATATTGATGCGTTTGGATGTTAGAAGACCCCACGGAGCGAAGACGGCTGATTTGGGGGGGGTTTCGGGGGCAAATTTGGAAAAATCGTTTTGGTCATAATTTGGACCAGTCGCGGATAAGGCAAAAGACTAAATCTCAACGGATCTTCTTTATCTTCTGAATATTGATGCGTTTGGATGTTAGAAGACCCCACGGAGCAAAGACGGCTGATTTTGGGGGGGGTTTCGGGGGCAAATTTGGAAAAATCATTTTGTTCATAATTTGGACCAGTCGCGGATAGGGCGAAAGACTAAATCTCAACGGATCTTCTTTATCTTCTGAATATTGATGCGTTTGGATGTTAGAAGACCCCACGGAGCGAAGACGGCTGATTTGGGGGGGGGTTTCGGGGGCAAATTTGGAAAAATCATTTTGGTCATAATTTGGACCAGTTGCGGATAGGGCGAAAGACTAAATCTCAACGGATCTTCTTTATCTTCTGAATATTGATGCGTTTGGATGTTAGAAGACCCCACGGAGCGAAGACGGCTGATTGGGGGGGGGTTTCGGGGGCAAATTTGGAAAAATCATTTTGGTCATAATTTGGACCAGTCGCGGATAGGGCGAAAGACTAAATCTCAACGGATCTTCTTTATCTTCTGAATATTGATTCGTTTGGATTGTAGAAGACCCCACGGAGCGAAGACGGCTGATTTGGGGGGGGGTTTGGGGGCAAATTTGGAAAAATCATTTTGGTCATAATTTGGACCAGTCGCGGATAGGGCGAAAGACTAAATCTCAACGGATCTTCTTTATCTTCTGAATATTGATGCGTTTGGATGTTAGAAGACCCCACGGAGCGAAGACGGCTGATTTGGGGGGGGGGTTTCGGGGGCAAATTTGGAAAAATCATTTTGGTCATAATTTGGACCAGTCGCGGATAGGGCGAAAGACTAAATATCAACGGATCTTCTTTATCTTTTGAATATTGATGCGTTTGGATTGTAGAAGACCCCACGGAGCGAAGACGGCTGATTTGGGGGGGGGTTTTGGGGGCAAATTTGGAAAAATCATTTTGGTCATAATTTGGACCAGTCGCGGATAGGGCGAAAGACTAAATCTCAACGGATCTTCTTTATCTTCTTAATATTGATGCGTTTGGATGTTAGAAGACCCCACGGAGCAAAGACGGCTGATTTGGGGGGGGTTTCGGGGGCAAATTTGGAAAAATCATTTTGGTCATAATTTGGACCAGTCGCGGATAGGGCGAAAGACTAAATCTCAATGGATCTTCTTTATCTTCTGAATATTGATGCGTTTGGATGTTAGAAGACCCCACGGAGCGAAGACGGCTGATTGGGGGGGGGGTTTCGGGGGCAAATTTGGAAAAATCATTTTGGTCATAATTTGGACCAGTCGCGGATAGGGCGAAAGATTAAATCTCAACGGATCTTCTTTATCTTCTGAATATTGATGCGTTTGGATTGTAGAAGACCCCACGGAGCGAAGACGGCTGATTTCGGGGGGGGTTTCGGGGGCAAATTTGGAAAAATCATTTTGGTCATAATTTGGACCAGTCGCGGATAGGGCGAAAGACTTAATCTCAACGGATCTTCTGAATATTGATGCGTTTGGATGTTAGAAGACCCCACGGAGCGAAGACGGCTGATTTGGGGGGGGTTTCGGGGGCAAATTTGGAAAAATCATTTTGGTCATAATTTGGACCAGTCGCGGATAGGGCGAAAGACGAAATCTCAACGGATCTTCTTTATCTTCTGAATATTGATGCGTTTGGATTGTAGAAGACCCCACGGAGCGAAGACGGCTGATTTCGGGGGGGTTTTGGGGGCAAATTTGGAAAAATCATTTTGGTCATAATTTGGACCAGTCGCGGATAGGGCGAAAGACTAAATCTCAACGGATCTTCTTTATCTTCTGAATATTGATGCGTTTGGATGTTAGAAGACCCCACGGAGCGAAGACGGCTGATTGGGGGGGGTTTCGGGGGCAAATTTGGAAAAATCATTTTGGTCATAATTTGGACCAGTCGCGGATAGGGCGAAAGACTAAATCTCAACGGATCTTCTTTATCTTCTGAATATTGATGCGTTTGGATTGTAGAAGACCCCACGGAGCGAAGACGGCTGATTTGGGGGGGGTTTTGGGGGCAAATTTGGAAAAATCATTTTGGTCATAATTTGGACCAGTCGCGGATAGGGCGAAAGACTAAATCTCAACGGATCTTCTTTATCTTCTGATTATTGATGCGTTTGGATGTTAGAAGACCCCACGGAGCAAAGACGGCTGATTTGGGGGGGGGTTTCGGTGGCAAATTTGGAAAAATCATTTTGGTCATAATTTGGACCAGTCGCGGATAGGGCGAAAGACTAAATCTCAACGGATCTTCTTTATCTTCTGAATATTGATGCGTTTGGATGTTAGAAGACCCCACGGAGCGAAGACGGCTGATTTGGGGGGGGTTTCGGGGGCAAATTTGGAAAAATCATTTTGGTCATAATTTGGACCAGTCGCGGATAGGGCGAAAGACTAAATCTCAACGGATCTTCTTTATCTTCTGAATATTGATGCGTTTGGATTGTAGAAGACCCCACGGAGCGAAGACGGCTGATTTGGGGGGGGGTTTTGGGGGCAAATTTGGAAAAATCATTTTGGTCATAATTTGGACCAGTCGCGGATAGGGCGAAAGACTAAATCTCAACGGATCTTCTTTATATTCTGAATATTGATGCGTTTGGATGTTAGAAGACCCCACGGAGCGAAGACGGCTGATTTGGGGGGGGGGGTTTCGGGGGCAAATTTGGAAAAATCATTTTGGTCATAATTTGGACCAGTCGCGGATAGGGCGAAAGACTTAATCTCAACGGATCTTCTGAATATTGATGCGTTTGGATGTTAGAAGACCCCACGGAGCGAAGACGGCTGATTTGGGGGGGGTTTCGGGGGCAAATTTGGAAAAATCATTTTGGTCATAATTTGGACCAGTCGCGGATAGGGCGAAAGACGAAATCTCAACGGATCTTCTTTATCTTCTGAATATTGATGCGTTTGGATTGTAGAAGACCCCACGGAGCGAAGACGGCTGATTTCGGGGGGGTTTTGGGGGCAAATTTGGAAAAATCATTTTGGTCATAATTTGGACCAGTCGCGGATAGGGCGAAAGACTAAATCTCAACGGATCTTCTTTATCTTCTGAATATTGATGCGTTTGGATGTTAGAAGACCCCACGGAGCGAAGACGGCTGATTGGGGGGGGTTTCGGGGGCAAATTTGGAAAAATCATTTTGGTCATAATTTGGACCAGTCGCGGATAGGGCGAAAGACTAAATCTCAACGGATCTTCTTTATCTTCTGAATATTGATGCGTTTGGATTGTAGAAGACCCCACGGAGCGAAGACGGCTGATTTGGGGGGGTTTTGGGGGCAAATTTGGAAAAATCATTTTGGTCATAATTTGGACCAGTCGCGGATAGGGCGAAAGACTAAATCTCAACGGATCTTCTTTATCTTCTGATTATTGATGCGTTTGGATGTTAGAAGACCCCACGGAGCAAAGACGGCTGATTTGGGGGGGGGTTTCGGTGGCAAATTTGGAAAAATCATTTTGGTCATAATTTGGACCAGTCGCGGATAGGGCGAAAGACTAAATCTCAACGGATCTTCTTTATCTTCTGAATATTGATGCGTTTGGATGTTAGAAGACCCCACGGAGCGAAGACGGCTGATTTGGGGGGGGTTTCGGGGGCAAATTTGGAAAAATCATTTTGGTCATAATTTGGACCAGTCGCGGATAGGGCGAAAGACTAAATCTCAACGGATCTTCTTTATCTTCTGAATATTGATGCGTTTGGATTGTAGAAGACCCCACGGAGCGAAGACGGCTGATTTGGGGGGGGGTTTTGGGGGCAAATTTGGAAAAATCATTTTGGTCATAATTTGGACCAGTCGCGGATAGGGCGAAAGACTAAATCTCAACGGATCTTCTTTATATTCTGAATATTGATGCGTTTGGATGTTAGAAGACCCCACGGAGCGAAGACGGCTGATTTGGGGGGGGGTTTCGGGGGCAAATTTGGAAAAATCATTTTGGTCATAATTTGGACCAGTCGCGGATAGGGCGAAAGACTAAATATCAACGGATCTTCTTTATCTTCTGAATATTGATGCGTTTGGATTGTAGAAGACCCCACGGAGCGAAGACGGCTGATTGGGGGGGGGTTTTGGGGGCAAATTTGGAAAAATCATTTTGGTCATAATTTGGACCAGTCGCGGATAGGGCGAAAGACTAAATCTCAACGGATCTTCTTTATCTTCTTAATATTGATGCGTTTGGATGTTAGAAGACCCCACGGAGCAAAGACGGCTGATTTGGGGGGGGTTTCGGGGGCAAATTTGGAAAAATCATTTTGGTCATAATTTGGACCAGTCGCAGATAGGGCGAAAGACTAAATCTCAACGGATCTTCTTTATCTTCTGAATATTGATGCGTTTGGATGTTAGAAGACCCCACGGAGCGAAGACGGCTGATTTGGGGGGGGTTTCGGGGGCAAATTTGGAAAAATCGTTTTGGTCATAATTTGGACCAGTCGCGGATAAGGCAAAAGACTAAATCTCAACGGATCTTCTTTATCTTCTGAATATTGATGCGTTTGGATGTTAGAAGACCCCACGGAGCAAAGACGGCTGATTTTGGGGGGGGTTTCGGGGGCAAATTTGGAAAAATCATTTTGTTCATAATTTGGACCAGTCGCGGATAGGGCGAAAGACTAAATCTCAACGGATCTTCTTTATCTTCTGAATATTGATGCGTTTGGATGTTAGAAGACCCCACGGAGCGAAGACGGCTGATTTGGGGGGGGGTTTCGGGGGCAAATTTGGAAAAATCATTTTGGTCATAATTTGGACCAGTCGCGGATAGGGCGAAAGACTAAATATCAACGGATCTTCTTTATCTTCTGAATATTGATGCGTTTGGATTGTAGAAGACCCCACGGAGCGAAGACGGCTGATTTGGGGGGGGGTTTTGGGGGCAAATTTGGAAAAATCATTTTGGTCATAATTTGGACCAGTCGCGGATAGGGCGAAAGACTAAATCTCAACGGATCTTCTTTATCTTCTTAATATTGATGCGTTTGGATGTTAGAAGACCCCACGGAGCAAAGACGGCTGATTTGGGGGGGGTTTCGGGGGCAAATTTGGAAAAATCATTTTGGTCATAATTTGGACCAGTCGCGGATAGGGCGAAAGACTAAATCTCAATGGATCTTCTTTATCTTCTGAATATTGATGCGTTTGGATGTTAGAAGACCCCACGGAGCGAAGACGGCTGATTGGGGGGGGGGGGTTTCGGGGGCAAATTTGGAAAAATCATTTTGGTCATAATTTGGACCAGTCGCGGATAGGGCGAAAGATTAAATCTCAACGGATCTTCTTTATCTTCTGAATATTGATGCGTTTGGATGTTAGAAGACCCCACGGAGCAAATACGGCTGATTTGGGGGGGGTTTCGGGGGCAAATTTGGAAAAATCATTTTGGTCATAATTTGGACCAGTCGCGGATAGGGCGAAAGACTAAATCTCAACGGATCTTCTTTATCTTCTGAATATTGATGCGTTTGGATTGTAGAAGACCCCACGGAGCGAAGACGGCTGATTTGGGGGGGGGGTTTTGGGGGCAAATTTGGAAAAATCATTTTGGTCATAATTTGGACCAGTCGCGGATAGGGCGAAAGACTAAATCTCAACGGATCTTCTTTATCTTCTGAATATTGATGCGTTTGGATGTTAGAAGACCCCACGGAGCGAAGACGGCTGATTTGGGGGGGGGTTTCGGGGGCAAATTTGGAAAAATCATTTTGGTCATAATTTGGACCAGTCGCGGATAGGGCGAAAGACTAAATATCAACGGATCTTCTTTATCTTCTGAATATTGATGCGTTTGGATTGTAGAAGACCCCACGGAGCGAAGACGGCTGATTTGGGGGGGGGGGTTTTGGGGGCAAATTTGGAAAAATCATTTTGGTCATAATTTGGACCAGTCGCGGATAGGGCGAAAGACTAAATCTCAACGGATCTTCTTTATCTTCTTAATATTGATACGTTTGGATGTTAGAAGACCCCACGGAGCAAAGACGGCTGATTTGGGGGGGGTTTCGGGGGCAAATTTGGAAAAATCATTTTGGTCATAATTTGGACCAGTCGCGGATAGGGCGAAAGACTAAATCTCAACGGATCTTCTTTATCTTCTGAATATTGATGCGTTTGGATGTTAGAAGACCCCACGGAGCGAAGACGGCTAATTTGGGGGGGGGGGTTTCGGGGGCAAATTTGGAAAAATCATTTTGGTCATAATTTGGACCAGTCGCGGATAGGGCGAAAGACTAAATCTCAACGGATCTTCTTTATCTTCTGAATATTGATGCGTTTGGATTGTAGAAGACCCCACGGAGCGAAGACGGCTGATTTGGGGGGGGGTTTTGGGGGCAAATTTGGAAAAATCATTTTGGTCATAATTTGGACCAGTCGCGGATAGGGCGAAAGACTAAATCTCAACGGATCTTCTTTATATTCTGAATATTGATGCGTTTGGATGTTAGAAGACCCCACGGAGCGAAGACGGCTGATTTGGGGGGGGGTTTCGGGGGCAAATTTGGAAAAATCATTTTGGTCATAATTTGGACCAGTCGCGGATAGGGCGAAAGACTAAATATCAACGGATCTTCTTTATCTTCTGAATATTGATGCGTTTGGATTGTAGAAGACCCCACGGAGCGAAGACGGCTGATTTGGGGGGGGGTTTTGGGGGCAAATTTGGAAAAATCATTTTGGTCATAATTTGGACCAGTCGCGGATAGGGCGAAAGACTAAATCTCAACGGATCTTCTTTATCTTCTTAATATTGATGCGTTTGGATGTTAGAAGACCCCACGGAGCAAAGACGGCTGATTTGGGGGGGGTTTCGGGGGCAAATTTGGAAAAATCATTTTGGTCATAATTTGGACCAGTCGCAGATAGGGCGAAAGACTAAATCTCAACGGATCTTCTTTATCTTCTGAATATTGATGCGTTTGGATGTTAGAAGACCCCACGGAGCAAAGACGGCTGATTTTGGGGGGGGTTTCGGGGGCAAATTTGGAAAAATCATTTTGGTCATAATTTGGACCAGTCGCGGATAGGGCGAAAGACTAAATCTCAACGGATCTTCTTTATCTTCTGAATATTGATGCGTTTGGATGTTAGAAGACCCCACGGAGCGAAGACGGCTGATTGGGGGGGGTTTCGGGGGCAAATTTGGAAAAATCATTTTGGTCATAATTTGGACCAGTCGCGGATAGGGCGAAAGACTAAATCTCAACGGATCTTCTTTATCTTCTGAATATTGATGCGTTTGGATGTTAGAAGACCCCACGGAGCAAAGACGGCTGATTTGGGGGGGGTTTCGGGGGCAAATTTGGGAAAATCATTTTGGTCATAATTTGGACCAGTCGCGGATAGGGCGAAAGACTAAATCTCAACGGATCTTCTTTATCTTCTGAATATTGATGCGTTTGGTTGTTAGAAGACCCCACGGAGCAAAGACGGCTGATTTGGGGGGGGTTTCGGGGGCAAATTTGGAAAAATCATTTTGGTCATAATTTGGACCAGTCGCGGATAGGGCGAAAGACTAAATCTCAACGGATCTTCTTTCTTTTCTGAATATTGATGCGTTTGGATGTTAGAAGACCCCACGGAGCGAAGACGGCTGATTTGGGGGGGGTTTCGGGGGCAAATTTGGAAAAATCATTTTGGTCATAATTTGGACCAGTCGCGGATAAGGCAAAAGACTAAATCTCAACGGATCTTCTTTATCTTCTGAATATTGATGCGTTTGGTTGTTAGAAGACCCCACGGAGCAAAGACGGCTGATTTGGGGGGGGTTTCGGGGGCAAATTTGGAAAAATCATTTTGGTCATAATTTGGACCAGTCGCGGATAGGGCGAAAGACTAAATCTCAACGGATCTTCTTTATCTTCTGAATATTGATGCGTTTGGATGTTAGAAGACCCCACGGAGCGAAGACGGCTGATTTGGGGGGGGGTTTCGGGGGCAAATTTGGAAAAATCATTTTGGTCATAATTTGGACCAGTCGCGGATAGGGCGAAAGACTAAATCTCAACGGATCTTCTTTCTTTTCTGAATATTGATGCGTTTGGATGTTAGAAGACCCCACGGAGCGAAGACGGCTGATTTGGGGGGGGTTTCGGGGGCAAATTTGGAAAAATCATTTTGGTCATAATTTGGACCAGTCGCGGATAAGGCAAAAGACTAAATCTCAACGGATCTTCTTTATCTTCTGAATATTGATGCGTTTGGATGTTAGAAGACCCCACGGAGCAAAGACGGCTGATTTGGGGGGGGTTTCGGGGGCAAATTTTGAAAAATCATTTTGGTCATAATTTGGACCAGTCGCGGATAGGGCGAAAGACTAAATCTCAACGGATCTTCTTTATCTTCTGAATATTGATGCGTTTGGATGTTAGAAGACCCCACGGAGCGAAGACGGCTGATTTGGGGGGGGGGTTTCGGGGGCAAATTTGGAAAAATCGTTTTGGTCATAATTTGGACCAGTTGCGGATAGGGCGAAAGACTAAATCTCAATGGATATTCTTTATCTTCTGAATATTGATGCGTTTGGATGTTAGAAGACCCCACGGAGCAAAGACGGCTGATTTGGGGGGGGTTTCGGGGGCAAATTTTGAAAAATCATTTTGTTCATAATTTGGACCAGTCGCGGATAGGGCGAAAGACTAAATCTCAACGGATCTTCTTTATCTTCTGAATATTGATGCGTTTGGATGTTAGAAGACCCCACGGAGCGAAGACGGCTGATTTTGGGGGGGTTTCGGGGGCAAATTTGGAAAAATCATTTTGGTCATAATTTGGACCAGTCGCGGATAGGGCGAAAGACTAAATCTCAACGGATCTTCTTTATCTTCTGAATATTGATGCGTTTGGATGTTAGAAGACCCCACGGAGCAAAGACGGCTGATTTGGGGGGGGTTTCGGGGGCAAATTTGGAAAAATCATTTTGGTCATAATTTGGACCAGTCGCGGATAGGGCGAAAGACTAAATCTCAACGGATCTTCTTTATCTTCTGAATATTGATGCGTTTGGATGTTAGAAGACCCCACGGAGCGAAGATGGCTGATTGGGGGGGGTTTCGGGGGCAAATTTGGAAAAATCATTTTGGTCATAATTTGGACCAGTCGCGGATAGGGCGAAAGACTAAATCTCAACGGATCTTCTTTATCTTCTGAATATTGATGCGTTTGGATTGTAGAAGACCCCACGGAGCAAAGACGGCTGATTTGGGGGGGGTTTTGGGGGCAAATTTGGAAAAATCATTTTGGTCATAATTTGGACCAGTCGCGGATAGAGCGAAAGACTAAATCTCAACGGATCTTCTTTATCTTCTGAATATTGATGCGTTTGGATGTTAGAAGACCCCACGGAGCAAAGACGGCTGATTTGGGGGGGGGTTTCGGGGGCAAATTTGGAAAAATCATTTTGGTCATAATTTGGACCAGTCGCGGATAGGGCGAAAGACTAAATCTCAACGGATCTTCTTTATCTTCTGAATATTGATGCGTTTGGATGTTAGAAGACCCCACGGAGCGAAGACGGCTGATTTGGGGGGGGGTTTCGGGGGCAAATTTGGAAAAATCGTTTTGGTCATAATTTGGACCAGTTGCGGATAGGGCGAAAGACTAAATCTCAACGGATCTTCTTTATCTTCTGAATATTGATGCGTTTGGTTGTTAGAAGACCCCACGGAGCAAAGACGGCTGATTTGGGGGGGGTTTCGGGGGCAAATTTTGAAAAATCATTTTGTTCATAATTTGGACCAGTCGCGGATAGGGCGAAAGACTAAATCTCAACGGATCTTCTTTATCTTCTGAATATTGATGCGTTTGGATGTTAGAAGACCCCACGGAGCGAAGACGGCTGATTTTGGGGGGGTTTCGGGGGCAAATTTGGAAAAATAATTTTGGTCATAATTTGGACCAGTCGCGGATAGGGCGAAAGACTAAATCTCAACGGATCTTCTTTATCTTCTGAATATTGATGCGTTTGGATGTTAGAAGACCCCACGGAGCAAAGACGGCTGATTTGGGGGGGGTTTCGGGGGCAAATTTGGAAAAATCATTTTGGTCATAATTTGGACCAGTCGCGGATAGGGCGAAAGACTAAATCTCAACGGATCTTCTTTATCTTCTGAATATTGATGCGTTTGGATGTTAGAAGACCCCACGGAGCGAAGACGGCTGATTGGGGGGGGTTTCGGGGGCAAATTTGGAAAAATCATTTTGGTCATAATTTGGACCAGTCGCGGATAGGGCGAAAGACTAAATCTCAACGGATCTTCTTTATCTTCTGAATATTGATGCGTTTGGATTGTAGAAGACCCCACGGAGCAAAGACAGCTGATTTGGGGGGGGTTTTGGGGGCAAATTTGGAAAAATCATTTTGGTCATAATTTGGACCAGTCGCGGATAGAGCGAAAGACTAAATCTCAACGGATCTTCTTTATCTTCTGAATATTGATGCGTTTGGATGTTAGAAGACCCCACGGAGCAAAGACGGCTGATTTGGGGGGGGGTTTCGGGGGCAAATTTGGAAAAATCATTTTGGTCATAATTTGGACCAGTCGCGGATAGGGCGAAAGACTAAATCTCAACGGATCTTCTTTATCTTCTGAATATTGATGCGTTTGGATGTTAGAAGACCCCACGGAGCGAAGACGGCTGATTTGGGGGGGGTTTCGGGGGCAAATTTGGAAAAATCATTTTGGTCATAATTTGGACCAGTCGCGGATAGGGCGAAAGACTAAATCTCAACGGATCTTCTTTATCTTCTGAATATTGATGCGTTTGGTTGTTAGAAGACCCCACGGAGCAAAGACGGCTGATTTGGGGGGGGTTTCGGGGGCAAATTTGGAAAAATCATTTTGGTCATAATTTGGACCAGTCGCGGATAGGGCGAAAGACTAAATCTCAACGGATCTTCTTTCTTTTCTGAATATTGATGCGTTTGGATGTTAGAAGACCCCACGGAGCGAAGACGGCTGATTTGGGGGGGGGTTTCGGGGGCAAATTTGGAAAAATCATTTTGGTCATAATTTGGACCAGTCGCGGATAGGGCGAAAGACTAAATCTCAACGGATCTTCTTTATCTTCTGAATATTGATGCGTTTGGATGTTAGAAGACCCCACGGAGCAAAGACGGCTGATTTGGGGGGGGGTTTCGGGGGCAAATTTGGAAAAATCATTTTGGTCATAATTTGGACCAGTCGCGGATAGGGCGAAAGACTAATTCTCAACGGATCTTCTTTATCTTCTAAATATTGATGCGTTTGGATGTTAGAAGACCCCACGGAGCGAAGACGGCTGATTTGGGGGGGGGTTTCGGGGGCAAATTTGGAAAAATCATTTTGGTCATAATTTGGACCAGTCGCGGATAGGGCGAAAGACTAAATCTCAACGGATCTTCTTTATCTTCTGAATATTGATGCGTTTGGATGTTAGAAGACCCCACGGAGCGAAGACGGCTGATTTGGGGGGGGTTTCGGGGGCAAATTTTGAAAAATCATTTTGGTCATAATTTGGACCAGTCGCGGATAGGGCGAAAGACTAAATCTCAACGGATCTTCTTTATCTTCTGAATATTGATGCGTTTGGATGTTAGAAGACCCCACGGAGCGAAGACGGCTGATTTGGGGGGGGGGTTTCGGGGGCAAATTTGGAAAAATCGTTTTGGTCATAATTTGGACCAGTTGCGGATAGGGCGAAAGACTAAATCTCAATGGATATTCTTTATCTTCTGAATATTGATGCGTTTGGATGTTAGAAGACCCCACGGAGCAAAGACGGCTGATTTGGGGGGGGTTTCGGGGGCAAATTTTGAAAAATCATTTTGTTCATAATTTGGACCAGTCGCGCATAGGGCGAAAGACTAAATCTCAACGGATCTTCTTTATCTTCTGAATATTGATGCGTTTGGATGTTAGAAGACCCCACGGAGCGAAGACGGCTGATTTGGGGGGGGTTTCGGGGGCAAATTTGGAAAAATCATTTTGGTCATAATTTGGACCAGTCGCGGATAGGGCGAAAGACTAAATCTCAACGGATCTTCTTTATCTTCTGAATATTGATGCGTTTGGATGTTAGAAGACCCCACGGAGCAAAGACGGCTGATTTGGGGGGGGTTTCGGGGGCAAATTTGGAAAAATCATTTTGGTCATAATTTGGACCAGTCGCGGATAGGGCGAAAGACTAAATCTCAACGGATCTTCTTTATCTTCTGAATATTGATGCGTTTGGATTGTAGAAGACCCCACGGAGCAAAGACGGCTGATTTGGGGGGGGTTTTTGGGGCAAATTTGGAAAAATCATTTTGGTCATAATTTGGACCAGTCGCGGATAGAGCGAAAGACTAAATCTCAATGGATCTTCTTTATCTTCTGAATATTGATGCGTTTGGATGTTAGAAGACCCCACGGAGCAAAGACGGCTGATTTGGGGGGGGGTTTCGGGGGCAAATTTTGAAAAATCATTTTGGTCATAATTTGGACCAGTCGCGGATAGGGCGAAAGACTAAATCTCAACGGATCTTCTTTATCTTCTGAATATTGATGCGTTTGGATGTTAGAAGACCCCACGGAGCGAAGACGGCTGATTTGGGGGGGGTTTCGGGGGCAAATTTGGAAAAATCATTTTGGTCATAATTTGGACCAGTCGCGGATAGGGCGAAAGACTAAATCTCAACGGATCTTCTTTATCTTCTGAATATTGATGCGTTTGGATGTTAGAAGACCCCACGGAGCAAAGACGGCTGATTTGGGGGGGGGTTTCGGGGGCAAATTTGGAAAAATCATTTTGGTCATAATTTGGACCAGTCGCGGATAGGGCGAAAGACTAAATCTCAACGGATCTTCTTTATCTTCTGAATATTGATGCGTTTGGATGTTAGAAGACCCCACGGAGCGAAGACGGCTGATTGGGGGGGGTTTCGGGGGCAAATTTGGAAAAATCATTTTGGTCATAATTTGGACCAGTCGCGGATAGGGCGAAAGACTAAATCTCAACGGATCTTCTTTATCTTCTGAATATTGATGCGTTTGGATTGTAGAAGACCCCACGGAGCAAAGACGGCTGATTTGGGGGGGGTTTTGGGGGCAAATTTGGAAAAATCATTTTGGTCATAATTTGGACCAGTCGCGGATAGAGCGAAAGACTAAATCTCAACGGATCTTCTTTATCTTCTGAATATTGATGCGTTTGGATGTTAGAAGACCCCACGGAGCAAAGACGGCTGATTTGGGGGGGGGTTTCGGGGGGCAAATTTGGAAAAATCATTTTGGTCATAATTTGGACCAGTCGCGGATAGGGCGAAAGACTAAATCTCAACGGATCTTCTTTATCTTCTGAATATTGATGCGTTTGGATGTTAGAAGACCCCACGGAGCGAAGACGGCTGATTTGGGGGGGGGTTTCGGGGGCAAATTTGGAAAAATCATTTTGGTCATAATTTGGACCAGTCGCGGATAGGGCGAAAGACTAAATCTCAACGGATCTTCTTTATCTTCTGAATATTGATGCGTTTGGATGTTAGAAGACCCCACGGAGCAAAGACGGCTGATTTGGGGGGGGGGTTTCGGGGGCAAATTTGGAAAAATCATTTTGTTCATAATTTGGACCAGTCGCGGATAGGGCGAAAGACTAAATCTCAACGGATCTTCTTTATCTTTTGAATATTGATGCGTTTGGATGTTAGAAGACCCCACGGAGCAAAGACGGCTGATTTGGGGGGGGTTTCGGGGGCAAATTTGGAAAAATCATTTTGGTCATAATTTGGACCAGTCGCGGATAGGGCGAAAGACTAAATCTCAACGGATCTTCTTTATCTTCTGAATATTGATGCGTTTGGATGTTAGAAGACCCCACGGAGCGAAGACGGCTGATTGGGGGGGGGTTTCGGGGGCAAATTTGGAAAAATCATTTTGGTCATAATTTGGACCAGTCGCGGATAGGGCGAAAGACTAAATCTCAACGGATCTTCTTTATCTTCTGAATATTGATGCGTTTGGATGTTAGAAGACCCCACGGAGCAAAGACGGCTGATTTGGGGGGGGTTTCGGGGGCAAATTTGGAAAAATCATTTTGGTCATAATTTGGACCAGTCGCGGATAGGGCGAAAGACTAAATCTCAACGGATCTTCTTTATCTTCTGAATATTGATGCGTTTGGTTGTTAGAAGACCCCACGGAGCAAAGACGGCTGATTTGGGGGGGGGTTTCGGGGGCAAATTTTGAAAAATCATTTTGGTCATAATTTGGACCAGTCGCGGATAGGGCGAAAGACTAAATCTCAACGGATCTTCTTTCTTTTCTGAATATTGATGCGTTTGGATGTTAGAAGACCCCACGGAGCGAAGACGGCTGATTTGGGGGGGGGTTTCGGGGGCAAATTTGGAAAAATCATTTTGGTCATAATTTGGACCAGTCGCGGATAGGGCGAAAGACTAAATCTCAACGGATCTTCTTTATCTTCTGAATATTGATGCGTTTGGATGTTAGAAGACCCCACGGAGCAAAGACGGCTGATTTGGGGGGGGGTTTCGGGGGCAAATTTGGAAAAATCATTTTGGTCATAATTTGGACCAGTCGCGGATAGGGCGAAAGACTAATTCTCAACGGATCTTCTTTATCTTCTAAATATTGATGCGTTTGGATGTTAGAAGACCCCACGGAGCGAAGACGGCTGATTTGGGGGGGGGGTTTCGGGGGCAAATTTGGAAAAATCATTTTGGTCATAATTTGGACCAGTCGCGGATAGGGCGAAAGACTAAATCTCAACGGATCTTCTTTATCTTCTGAATATTGATGCGTTTGGATGTTAGAAGACCCCACGGAGCGAAGACGGCTGATTTGGGGGGGGTTTCGGGGGCAAATTTGGAAAAATCATTTTGGTCATAATTTGGACCAGTCGCGGATAGGGCGAAAGACTAAATCTCAACGGATCTTCTTTATCTTCTGAATATTGATGCGTTTGGATGTTAGAAGACCCCACGGAGCGAAGACGGCTGATTTGGGGGGGGTTTCGGGGGCAAATTTTGAAAAATCATTTTGGTCATAATTTGGACCAGTCGCGGATAGGGCGAAAGACTAAATCTCAACGGATCTTCTTTATCTTCTGAATATTGATGCGTTTGGATGTTAGAAGACCCCACGGAGCGAAGACGGCTGATTTGGGGGGGGGGGTTTCGGGGGCAAATTTGGAAAAATCGTTTTGGTCATAATTTGGACCAGTTGCGGATAGGGCAAAAGACTAAATCTCAATGGATCTTCTTTATCTTCTGAATATTGATGCGTTTGGATGTTAGAATACCCCACGGAGCAAAGACGGCTGATTTGGGGGGGGTTTCGGGGGCAAATTTTGAAAAATCATTTTGTTCATAATTTGGACCAGTCGCGGATAGGGCGAAAGACTAAATCTCAACGGATCTTCTTTATCTTCTGAATATTGATGCGTTTGGATGTTAGAAGACCCCACGGAGCGAAGACGGCTGATTTGGGGGGGGTTTCGGGGGCAAATTTGGAAAAATCATTTTGGTCATAATTTGGACCAGTCGCGGATAGGGCGAAAGACTAAATCTCAACGGATCTTCTTTATCTTCTGAATATTGATGCGTTTGGATGTTAGAAGACCCCACGGAGCAAAGACGGCTGATTTGGGGGGGGTTTCGGGGGCAAATTTGGAAAAATCATTTTGGTCATAATTTGGACCAGTCGCGGATAGGGCGAAAGACTAAATCTCAACGGATCTTCTTTATCTTCTGAATATTGATGCGTTTGGATGTTAGAAGACCCCACGGAGCGAAGACGGCTGATTGGGGGGGGTTTCGGGGGCAAATTTGGAAAAATCATTTTGGTCATAATTTGGACCAGTCGCGGATAGGGCGAAAGACTAAATCTCAACGGATCTTCTTTATCTTCTGAATATTGATGCGTTTGGATTGTAGAAGACCCCACGGAGCAAAGACGGCTGATTTGGGGGGGGTTTTGGGGGCAAATTTGGAAAAATCATTTTGGTCATAATTTGGACCAGTCGCGGATAGAGCGAAAGACTAAATCTCAACGGATCTTCTTTATCTTCTGAATATTGATGCGTTTGGATGTTAGAAGACCCCACGGAGCAAAGACGGCTGATTTGGGGGGGGGTTTCGGGGGCAAATTTGGAAAAATCATTTTGGTCATAATTTGGACCAGTCGCGGATAGGGCGAAAGACTAAATCTCAACGGATCTTCTTTATCTTCTGAATATTGATGCGTTTGGATGTTAGAAGACCCCACGGAGCGAAGACGGCTGATTTGGGGGGGGTTTCGGGGGCAAATTTGGAAAAATCATTTTGGTCATAATTTGGACCAGTCGCGGATAGGGCGAAAGACTAAATCTCAACGGATCTTCTTTATCTTCTGAATATTGATGCGTTTGGATGTTAGAAGACCCCACGGAGCAAAGACGGCTGATTTGGGGGGGGGTTTCGGGGGCAAATTTGGAAAAATCATTTTGGTCATAATTTGGACCAGTCGCGGATAGGGCGAAAGACTAAATCTCAACGGATCTTCTTTATCTTCTAAATATTGATGCGTTTGGATGTTAGAAGACCCCACGGAGCGAAGACGGCTGATTTGGGGGGGGGTTTCGGGGGCAAATTTGGAAAAATCATTTTGGTCATAATTTGGACCAGTCGCGGATAGGGCGAAAGACTAAATCTCAACGGATCTTCTTTATCTTCTGAATATTGATGCGTTTGGATGTTAGAAGACCCCACGGAGCGAAGACGGCTGATTTGGGGGGGGTTTCGGGGGCAAATTTTGAAAAATCATTTTGGTCATAATTTGGACCAGTCGCGGATAGGGCGAAAGACTAAATCTCAACGGATCTTCTTTATCTTCTGAATATTGATGCGTTTGGATGTTAGAAGACCCCACGGAGCGAAGACGGCTGATTTGGGGGGGGGGTTTCGGGGGCAAATTTGGAAAAATCGTTTTGGTCATAATTTGGACCAGTTGCGGATAGGGCAAAAGACTAAATCTCAATGGATCTTCTTTATCTTCTGAATATTGATGCGTTTGGATGTTAGAATACCCCACGGAGCAAAGACGGCTGATTTGGGGGGGGTTTCGGGGGCAAATTTTGAAAAATCATTTTGTTCATAATTTGGACCAGTCGCGGATAGGGCGAAAGACTAAATCTCAACGGATCTTCTTTATCTTCTGAATATTGATGCGTTTGGATGTTAGAAGACCCCACGGAGCGAAGACGGCTGATTTGGGGGGGGTTTCGGGGGCAAATTTGGAAAAATCATTTTGGTCATAATTTGGACCAGTCGCGGATAGGGCGAAAGACTAAATCTCAACGGATCTTCTTTATCTTCTGAATATTGATGCGTTTGGATGTTAGAAGACCCCACGGAGCAAAGACGGCTGATTTGGGGGGGGTTTCGGGGGCAAATTTGGAAAAATCATTTTGGTCATAATTTGGACCAGTCGCGGATAGGGCGAAAGACTAAATCTCAACGGATCTTCTTTATCTTCTGAATATTGATGCGTTTGGATGTTAGAAGACCCCACGGAGCGAAGACGGCTGATTGGGGGGGGTTTCGGGGGCAAATTTGGAAAAATCATTTTGGTCATAATTTGGACCAGTCGCGGATAGGGCGAAAGACTAAATCTCAACGGATCTTCTTTATCTTCTGAATATTGATGCGTTTGGATTGTAGAAGACCCCACGGAGCAAAGACGGCTGATTTGGGGGGGGTTTTGGGGGCAAATTTGGAAAAATCATTTTGGTCATAATTTGGACCAGTCGCGGATAGAGCGAAAGACTAAATCTCAACGGATCTTCTTTATCTTCTGAATATTGATGCGTTTGGATGTTAGAAGACCCCACGGAGCAAAGACGGCTGATTTGGGGGGGGGTTTCGGGGGCAAATTTGGAAAAATCATTTTGGTCATAATTTGGACCAGTCGCGGATAGGGCGAAAGACTAAATCTCAACGGATCTTCTTTATCTTCTGAATATTGATGCGTTTGGATGTTAGAAGACCCCACGGAGCGAAGACGGCTGATTTGGGGGGGGTTTCGGGGGCAAATTTGGAAAAATCATTTTGGTCATAATTTGGACCAGTCGCGGATAGGGCGAAAGACTAAATCTCAACGGATCTTCTTTATCTTCTGAATATTGATGCGTTTGGATGTTAGAAGACCCCACGGAGCAAAGACGGCTGATTTGGGGGGGGGTTTCGGGGGCAAATTTGGAAAAATCATTTTGGTCATAATTTGGACCAGTCGCGGATAGGGCGAAAGACTAAATCTCAACGGATCTTCTTTATCTTCTAAATATTGATGCGTTTGGATGTTAGAAGACCCCACGGAGCGAAGACGGCTGATTTGGGGGGGGGTTTCGGGGGCAAATTTGGAAAAATCATTTTGGTCATAATTTGGACCAGTCGCGGATAGGGCGAAAGACTAAATCTCAACGGATCTTCTTTATCTTCTGAATATTGATGCGTTTGGATGTTAGAAGACCCCACGGAGCAAAGACGGCTGATTTGGGGGGGGTTTCGGGGGCAAATTTTGAAAAATCATTTTGGTCATAATTTGGACCAGTCGCGGATAGGGCGAAAGACTAAATCTCAACGGATCTTCTTTATCTTCTGAATATTGATGCGTTTGGATGTTAGAAGACCCCACGGAGCGAAGACAGCTGATTTGGGGGGGGGGTTTCGGGGGCAAATTTGGAAAAATCGTTTTGGTCATAATTTGGACCAGTTGCGGATAGGGCAAAAGACTAAATCTCAATGGATCTTCTTTATCTTCTGAATATTGATGCGTTTGGATGTTAGAATACCCCACGGAGCAAAGACGGCTGATTTGGGGGGGGTTTCGGGGGCAAATTTTGAAAAATCATTTTGTTCATAATTTGGACAAGTCGCGGATAGGGCGAAAGACTAAATCTCAACGGATCTTCTTTATCTTCTGAATATTGATGCGTTTGGATGTTAGAAGACCCCACGGAGCGAAGACGGCTGATTTGGGGGGGGTTTCGGGGGCAAATTTGGAAAAATCATTTTGGTCATAATTTGGACCAGTCGCGGATAGGGCGAAAGACTAAATCTCAACGGATCTTCTTTATCTTCTGAATATTGATGCGTTTGGATTGTAGAAGACCCCACGGAGCAAAGACGGCTGATTTGGGGGGGGTTTTGGGGGCAAATTTGGAAAAATCATTTTGGTCATAATTTGGACCAGTCGCGGATAGAGCGAAAGACTAAATCTCAACGGATCTTCTTTATCTTCTGAATATTGATGCGTTTGGATGTTAGAAGACCCCACGGAGCAAAGACGGCTGATTTGGGGGGGGGTTTCGGGGGCAAATTTGGAAAAATCATTTTGGTCATAATTTGGACCAGTCGCGGATAGGGCGAAAGACTAAATCTCAACGGATCTTCTTTATCTTCTGAATATTGATGCGTTTGGATGTTAGAAGACCCCACGGAGCGAAGACGGCTGATTTGGGGGGGGTTTCGGGGGCAAATTTGGAAAAATCATTTTGGTCATAATTTGGACCAGTCGCGGATAGGGCGAAAGACTAAATCTCAACGGATCTTCTTTATCTTCTGAATATTGATGCGTTTGGATGTTAGAAGACCCCACGGAGCAAAGACGGCTGATTTGGGGGGGGGTTTCGGGGGCAAATTTGGAAAAATCATTTTGGTCATAATTTGGACCAGTCGCGGATAGGGCGAAAGACTAAATCTCAACGGATCTTCTTTATCTTCTGAATATTGATGCGTTTGGATGTTAGAAGACCCCACGGAGCGAAGACGGCTGATTGGGGGGGGTTTCGGGGGCAAATTTGGAAAAATCATTTTGGTCATAATTTGGACCAGTCGCGGATAGGGCGAAAGACTAAATCTCAACGGATCTTCTTTATCTTCTGAATATTGATGCGTTTGGATTGTAGAAGACCCCACGGAGCAAAGACGGCTGATTTGGGGGGGGTTTTGGGGGCAAATTTGGAAAAATCATTTTGGTCATAATTTGGACCAGTCGCGGATAGAGCGAAAGACTAAATCTCAACGGATCTTCTTTATCTTCTGAATATTGATGCGTTTGGATGTTAGAAGACCCCACGGAGCAAAGACGGCTGATTTGGGGGGGGGTTTCGGGGGCAAATTTGGAAAAATCATTTTGGTCATAATTTGGACCAGTCGCGGATAGGGCGAAAGACTAAATCTCAGCGGATCTTCTTTATCTTCTGAATATTGATGCGTTTGGATGTTAGAAGACCCCACGGAGCGAAGACGGCTGATTTGGGGGGGGTTTCGGGGGCAAATTTGGAAAAATCATTTTGGTCATAATTTGGACCAGTCGCGGATAGGGCGAAAGACTAAATCTCAACGGATCTTCTTTATCTTCTGAATATTGATGCGTTTGGATGTTAGAAGACCCCACGGAGCAAAGACGGCTGATTTGGGGGGGGGGTTTCGGGGGCAAATTTGGAAAAATCATTTTGTTCATAATTTGGACCAGTCGCGGATAGGGCGAAAGACTAAATCTCAACGGATCTTCTTTATCTTCTGAATATTGATGCGTTTGGATGTTAGAAGACCCCACGGAGCGAAGACGGCTGATTTGGGGGGGGGGTTTCAGGGCAAATTTGGAAAAATCATTTTGGTCATAATTTGGACCAGTCGCGGATAGGGCGAAAGACTAAATCTCAACGGATCTTCTTTATTTTCTGAATATTGATGCGTTTGGATGTTAGAAGACCCCACGGAGCGAAGACGGCTGATTGGGGGGGGTTTCGGGGGCAAATTTGGAAAAATCATTTTGGTCATAATTTGGACCAGTCGCGGATAGGGCGAAAGACTAAATCTCAACGGATCTTCTTTATCTTCTGAATATTGATGCGTTTGGATGTTAGAAGACCCCACGGAGCAAAGACGGCTGATTTGGGGGGGGTTTCGGGGGCAAATTTGGAAAAATCATTTTGGTCATAATTTGGACCAGTCGCGGATAGGGCGAAAGACTAAATCTCAACGGATCTTCTTTATCTTCTGAATATTGATGCGTTTGGTTGTTAGAAGACCCCACGGAGCAAAGACGGCTGATTTGGGGGGGGTTTCGGGGGCAAATTTGGAAAAATCATTTTGGTCATAATTTGGACCAGTCGCGGATAGGGCGAAAGACTAAATCTCAACGGATCTTCTTTCTTTTCTGAATATTGATGCGTTTGGATGTTAGAAGACCCCACGGAGCGAAGACGGCTGATTTGGGGGGGGGTTTCGGGGGCAAATTTGGAAAAATCATTTTGGTCATAATTTGGACCAGTCGCGGATAAGGCGAAAGACTAAATCTCAACGGATCTTCTTTATCTTCTGAATATTGATGCGTTTGGATGTTAGAAGACCCCACGGAGCAAAGACGGCTGATTTGGGGGGGGGTTTCGGGGGCAAATTTGGAAAAATCATTTTGGTCATAATTTGGACCAGTCGCGGATAGGGCGAAAGACTAATTCTCAACGGATCTTCTTTATCTTCTAAATATTGATGCGTTTGGATGTTAGAAGACCCCACGGAGCGAAGACGGCTGATTTGGGGGGGGGGTTTCGGGGGCAAATTTGGAAAAATCATTTTGGTCATAATTTGGACCAGTCGCGGATAGGGCGAAAGACTAAATCTCAACGGATCTTCTTTATCTTCTAAATATTGATGCGTTTGGATGTTAGAAGACCCCACGGAGCGAAGACGGCTGATTTGGGGGGGGTTTCGGGGGCAAATTTTGAAAAATCATTTTGGTCATAATTTGGACCAGTCGCGGATAGGGCGAAAGACTAAATCTCAACGGATCTTCTTTATCTTCTGAATATTGATGCGTTTGGATGTTAGAAGACCCCACGGAGCGAAGACGGCTGATTTGGGGGGGGGTTTCGGGGGCAAATTTGGAAAAATCGTTTTGGTCATAATTTGGACCAGTTGCGGATAGGGCGAAAGACTAAATCTCAATGGATATTCTTTATCTTCTGAATATTGATGCGTTTGGATGTTAGAAGACCCCACGGAGCAAAGACGGCTGATTTGGGGGGGGTTTCGGGGGCAAATTTTGAAAAATCATTTTGTTCATAATTTGGACCAGTCGCGGATAGGGCGAAAAACTAAATCTCAACGGATCTTCTTTATCTTCTGAATATTGATGCGTTTGGATGTTAGAAGACCCCACGGAGCGAAGATGGCTGATTTGGGGGGGGGTTTCGGGGGCAAATTTTGAAAAATCATTTTGGTCATAATTTGGACCAGTCGCGGATAGGGCGAAAGACTAAATCTCAACGGATCTTCTTTATCTTCTGAATATTGATGCGTTTGGATGTTAGAAGACCCCACGGAGCAAAGACGGCTGATTTGGGGGGGGTTTCGGGGGCAAATTTGGAAAAATCATTTTGGTCATAATTTGGACCAGTCGCGGATAGGGCGAAAGACTAAATCTCAACGGATCTTCTTTATCTTCTGAATATTGATGCGTTTGGATGTTAGAAGACCCCACGGAGCGAAGACGGCTGATTGGGGGGGGGGTTTCGGGGGCAAATTTGGAAAAATCATTTTGGTCATAATTTGGACCAGTCGCGGATAGGGCGAAAGACTAAATCTCAACGGATCTTCTTTATCTTCTGAATATTGATGCGTTTGGATTGTAGAAGACCCCACGGAGCAAAGACGGCTGATTTGGGGGGGGTTTTGGGGGCAAATTTGGAAAAATCATTTTGGTCATAATTTGGACCAGTCGCGGATAGAGCGAAAGACTAAATCTCAACGGATCTTCTTTATCTTCTGAATATTGATGCGTTTGGATGTTAGAAGACCCCACGGAGCAAAGACGGCTGATTTGGGGGGGGGTTTCGGGGGCAAATTTGGAAAAATCATTTTGGTCATAATTTGGACCAGTCGCGGATAGGGCGAAAGACTAAATCTCAACGGATCTTCTTTATCTTCTGAATATTGATGCGTTTGGATGTTAGAAGACCCCACGGAGCGAAGACGGCTGATTTGGGGGGGGTTTCGGGGGCAAATTTGGAAAAATAATTTTGGTCATAATTTGGACCAGTCGCGGATAGGGCGAAAGACTAAATCTCAACGGATCTTCTTTATCTTCTGAATATTGATGCGTTTGGATGTTAGAAGACCCCACGGAGCAAAGACGGCTGATTTGGGGGGGGGTTTCGGGGGCAAATTTGGAAAAATCATTTTGGTCATAATTTGGACCAGTCGCGGATAGGGCGAAAGACTAAATCTCAACGGATCTTCTTTATCTTTCAAATATTGATGCGTTTGGATGTTAGAAGACCCCACGGAGCGAAGACGGCTGATTTGGGGGGGGGTTTCGGGGGCAAATTTGGAAAAATCATTTTGGTCATAATTTGGACCAGTCGCGGATAGGGCGAAAGACTAAATCTCAACGGATCTTCTTTATCTTCTGAATATTGATGCGTTTGGATGTTAGAAGACCCCATGGAGCGAAGACGGCTGATTTGGGGGGGGTTTCGGGGGCAAATTTTGAAAAATCATTTTGGTCATAATTTGGACCAGTCGCGGATAGGGCGAAAGACTAAATCTCAACGGATCTTCTTTATCTTCTGAATATTGATGCGTTTGGATGTTAGAAGACCCCACGGAGCGAAGACGGCTGATTTGGGGGGGTGGTTTCGGGGGCAAATTTGGAAAAATCGTTTTGGTCATAATTTGGACCAGTTGCGGATAGGGCAAAAGACTAAATCTCAATGGATCTTCTTTATCTTCTGAATATTGATGCGTTTGGATGTTAGAATACCCCACGGAGCAAAGACGTCTGATTTGGGGGGGGTTTCGGGGGCAAATTTTGAAAAATCATTTTGTTCATAATTTGGACCAGTCGCGGATAGGGCGAAAGACTAAATCTCAACGGATCTTCTTTATCTTCTGAATATTGATGCGTTTGGATGTTAGAAGACCCCACGGAGCGAAGACGGCTGATTTGGGGGGGGTTTCGGGGGCAAATTTTGAAAAATCATTTTGGTCATAATTTGGACCAGTCGCGGATAGGGCGAAAGACTAAATCTCAACGGATCTTCTTTATCTTCTGAATATTGATGCGTTTGGATGTTAGAAGACCCCACGGAGCGAAGACGGCTGATTTGGGGGGGGGGTTTCGGGGGCAAATTTGGAAAAATCGTTTTGGTCATAATTTGGACCAGTTGCGGATAGGGCGAAAGACTAAATCTCAATGGATATTCTTTATCTTCTGAATATTGATGCGTTTGGATGTTAGAAGACCCCACGGAGCAAAGACGGCTGATTTGGGGGGGGTTTCGGGGGCAAATTTTGAAAAATCATTTTGTTCATAATTTGGACCAGTCGCGGATAGGGCGAAAAACTAAATCTCAACGGATCTTCTTTATCTTCTGAATATTGATGCGTTTGGATGTTAGAAGACCCCACGGAGCGAAGACGGCTGATTTGGGGGGGGGTTTCGGGGGCAAATTTTGAAAAATCATTTTGGTCATAATTTGGACCAGTCGCGGATAGGGCGAAAGACTAAATCTCAACGGATCTTCTTTATCTTCTGAATATTGATGCGTTTGGATGTTAGAAGACCCCACGGAGCAAAGACGGCTGATTTGGGGGGGGGTTTCGGGGGCAAATTTGGAAAAATCATTTTGGTCATAATTTGGACCAGTCGCGGATAGGGCGAAAGACTAAATCTCAACGGATCTTCTTTATCTTCTGAATATTGATGCGTTTGGATGTTAGAAGACCCCACGGAGCGAAGACGGCTGATTGGGGGGGGGGTTTCGGGGGCAAATTTGGAAAAATCATTTTGGTCATAATTTGGACCAGTCGCGGATAGGGCGAAAGACTAAATCTCAACGGATCTTCTTTATCTTCTGAATATTGATGCGTTTGGATTGTAGAAGACCCCACGGAGCAAAGACGGCTGATTTGGGGGGGGTTTTGGGGGCAAATTTGGAAAAATCATTTTGGTCATAATTTGGACCAGTCGCGGATAGAGCGAAAGACTAAATCTCAACGGATCTTCTTTATCTTCTGAATATTGATGCGTTTGGATGTTAGAAGACCCCACGGAGCAAAGACGGCTGATTTGGGGGGGGGGTTTCGGGGGCAAATTTGGAAAAATCATTTTGGTCATAATTTGGACCAGTCGCGGATAGGGCGAAAGACTAAATCTCAACGGATCTTCTTTATCTTCTGAATATTGATGCGTTTGGATGTTAGAAGACCCCACGGAGCGAAGACGGCTGATTTGGGGGGGGTTTCGGGGGCAAATTTGGAAAAATAATTTTGGTCATAATTTGGACCAGTCGCGGATAGGGCGAAAGACTAAATCTCAACGGATCTTCTTTATCTTCTGAATATTGATGCGTTTGGATGTTAGAAGACCCCACGGAGCAAAGACGGCTGATTTGGGGGGGGGTTTCGGGGGCAAATTTGGAAAAATCATTTTGGTCATAATTTGGACCAGTCGCGGATAGGGCGAAAGACTAAATCTCAACGGATCTTCTTTATCTTCTAAATATTGATGCGTTTGGATGTTAGAAGACCCCACGGAGCGAAGACGGCTGATTTGGGGGGGGGTTTCGGGGGCAAATTTGGAAAAATCATTTTGGTCATAATTTGGACCAGTCGCGGATAGGGCGAAAGACTAAATCTCAACGGATCTTCTTTATCTTCTGAATATTGATGCGTTTGGATGTTAGAAGACCCCACGGAGCGAAGACGGCTGATTTGGGGGGGGTTTCGGGGGCAAATTTTGAAAAATCATTTTGGTCATAATTTGGACCAGTCGCGGATAGGGCGAAAGACTAAATCTCAACGGATCTTCTTTATCTTCTGAATATTGATGCGTTTGGATGTTAGAAGACCCCACGGAGCGAAGACGGCTGATTTGGGGGGGTGGTTTCGGGGGCAAATTTGGAAAAATCGTTTTGGTCATAATTTGGACCAGTTGCTGATAGGGCAAAAGACTAAATCTCAATGGATCTTCTTTATCTTCTGAATATTGATGCGTTTGGATGTTAGAATACCCCACGGAGCAAAGACGTCTGATTTGGGGGGGGTTTCGGGGGCAAATTTTGAAAAATCATTTTGTTCATAATTTGGACCAGTCGCGGATAGGGCGAAAGACTAAATCTCAACGGATCTTCTTTATCTTCTGAATATTGATGCGTTTGGATGTTAGAAGACCCCACGGAGCGAAGACGGCTGATTTGGGGGGGGTTTCGGGGGCAAATTTGGAAAAATCATTTTGGTCATAATTTGGACCAGTCGCGGATAGGGCGAAAGACTAAATCTCAACGGATCTTCTTTATCTTCTGAATATTGATGCGTTTGGATGTTAGAAGATCCCACGGAGCAAAGACGGCTGATTTGGGGGGGGTTTCGGGGGCAAATTTGGAAAAATCATTTTGGTCATAATTTGGACCAGTCGCGGATAGGGCGAAAGACTAAATCTCAACGGATCTTCTTTATCTTCTGAATATTGATGCGTTTGGATGTTAGAAGACCCCACGGAGCGAAGACGGCTGATTGGGGGGGGTTTCGGGGGCAAATTTGGAAAAATCATTTTGGTCATAATTTGGACCAGTCGCGTATAGGGCGAAAGACTAAATCTCAACGGATCTTCTTTATCTTCTGAATATTGATGCGTTTGGATTGTAGAAGACCCCACGGAGCAAAGACGGCTGATTTGGGGGGGGTTTTGGGGGCAAATTTGGAAAAATCATTTTGGTCATAATTTGGACCAGTCGCGGATAGAGCGAAAGACTAAATCTCAACGGATCTTCTTTATCTTCTGAATATTGATGCGTTTGGATGTTAGAAGACCCCACGGAGCAAAGACGGCTGATTTGGGGGGGGGTTTCGGGGGCAAATTTGGAAAAATCATTTTGGTCATAATTTGGACCAGTCGCGGATAGGGCGAAAGACTAAATCTCAACGGATCTTCTTTATCTTCTGAATATTGATGCGTTTGGATGTTAGAAGACCCCATGGAGCGAAGACGGCTGATTTGGGGGGGGTTTCGGGGGCAAATTTTGAAAAATCATTTTGGTCATAATTTGGACCAGTCGCGGATAGGGCGAAAGACTAAATCTCAACGGATCTTCTTTATCTTCTGAATATTGATGCGTTTGGATGTTAGAAGACCCCACGGAGCGAAGACGGCTGATTTGGGGGGGTGGTTTCGGGGGCAAATTTGGAAAAATCGTTTTGGTCATAATTTGGACCAGTTGCGGATAGGGCAAAAGACTAAATCTCAATGGATCTTCTTTATCTTCTGAATATTGATGCGTTTGGATGTTAGAATACCCCACGGAGCAAAGACGTCTGATTTGGGGGGGGTTTCGGGGGCAAATTTTGAAAAATCATTTTGTTCATAATTTGGACCAGTCGCGGATAGGGCGAAAGACTAAATCTCAACGGATCTTCTTTATCTTCTGAATATTGATGCGTTTGGATGTTAGAAGACCCCACGGAGCGAAGACGGCTGATTTGGGGGGGGTTTCGGGGGCAAATTTTGAAAAATCATTTTGGTCATAATTTGGACCAGTCGCGGATAGGGCGAAAGACTAAATCTCAACGGATCTTCTTTATCTTCTGAATATTGATGCGTTTGGATGTTAGAAGACCCCACGGAGCGAAGACGGCTGATTTGGGGGGGGGGTTTCGGGGGCAAATTTGGAAAAATCGTTTTGGTCATAATTTGGACCAGTTGCGGATAGGGCGAAAGACTAAATCTCAATGGATATTCTTTATCTTCTGAATATTGATGCGTTTGGATGTTAGAAGACCCCACGGAGCAAAGACGGCTGATTTGGGGGGGGTTTCGGGGGCAAATTTTGAAAAATCATTTTGTTCATAATTTGGACCAGTCGCGGATAGGGCGAAAAACTAAATCTCAACGGATCTTCTTTATCTTCTGAATATTGATGCGTTTGGATGTTAGAAGACCCCACGGAGCGAAGACGGCTGATTTGGGGGGGGGTTTCGGGGGCAAATTTTGAAAAATCATTTTGGTCATAATTTGGACCAGTCGCGGATAGGGCGAAAGACTAAATCTCAACGGATCTTCTTTATCTTCTGAATATTGATGCGTTTGGATGTTAGAAGACCCCACGGAGCAAAGACGGCTGATTTGGGGGGGGTTTCGGGGGCAAATTTGGAAAAATCATTTTGGTCATAATTTGGACCAGTCGCGGATAGGGCGAAAGACTAAATCTCAACGGATCTTCTTTATCTTCTGAATATTGATGCGTTTGGATGTTAGAAGACCCCACGGAGCGAAGACGGCTGATTGGGGGGGGGGTTTCGGGGGCAAATTTGGAAAAATCATTTTGGTCATAATTTGGACCAGTCGCGGATAGGGCGAAAGACTAAATCTCAACGGATCTTCTTTATCTTCTGAATATTGATGCGTTTGGATTGTAGAAGACCCCACGGAGCAAAGACGGCTGATTTGGGGGGGGTTTTGGGGGCAAATTTGGAAAAATCATTTTGGTCATAATTTGGACCAGTCGCGGATAGAGCGAAAGACTAAATCTCAACGGATCTTCTTTATCTTCTGAATATTGATGCGTTTGGATGTTAGAAGACCCCACGGAGCAAAGACGGCTGATTTGGGGGGGGGGTTTCGGGGGCAAATTTGGAAAAATCATTTTGGTCATAATTTGGACCAGTCGCGGATAGGGCGAAAGACTAAATCTCAACGGATCTTCTTTATCTTCTGAATATTGATGCGTTTGGATGTTAGAAGACCCCACGGAGCGAAGACGGCTGATTTGGGGGGGGTTTCGGGGGCAAATTTGGAAAAATAATTTTGGTCATAATTTGGACCAGTCGCGGATAGGGCGAAAGACTAAATCTCAACGGATCTTCTTTATCTTCTGAATATTGATGCGTTTGGATGTTAGAAGACCCCACGGAGCAAAGACGGCTGATTTGGGGGGGGGTTTCGGGGGCAAATTTGGAAAAATCATTTTGGTCATAATTTGGACCAGTCGCGGATAGGGCGAAAGACTAAATCTCAACGGATCTTCTTTATCTTCTAAATATTGATGCGTTTGGATGTTAGAAGACCCCACGGAGCGAAGACGGCTGATTTGGGGGGGGGTTTCGGGGGCAAATTTGGAAAAATCATTTTGGTCATAATTTGGACCAGTCGCGGATAGGGCGAAAGACTAAATCTCAACGGATCTTCTTTATCTTCTGAATATTGATGCGTTTGGATGTTAGAAGACCCCACGGAGCGAAGACGGCTGATTTGGGGGGGGTTTCGGGGGCAAATTTTGAAAAATCATTTTGGTCATAATTTGGACCAGTCGCGGATAGGGCGAAAGACTAAATCTCAACGGATCTTCTTTATCTTCTGAATATTGATGCGTTTGGATGTTAGAAGACCCCACGGAGCGAAGACGGCTGATTTGGGGGGGTGGTTTCGGGGGCAAATTTGGAAAAATCGTTTTGGTCATAATTTGGACCAGTTGCTGATAGGGCAAAAGACTAAATCTCAATGGATCTTCTTTATCTTCTGAATATTGATGCGTTTGGATGTTAGAATACCCCACGGAGCAAAGACGTCTGATTTGGGGGGGGTTTCGGGGGCAAATTTTGAAAAATCATTTTGTTCATAATTTGGACCAGTCGCGGATAGGGCGAAAGACTAAATCTCAACGGATCTTCTTTATCTTCTGAATATTGATGCGTTTGGATGTTAGAATACCCCACGGAGCGAAGACGGCTGATTTGGGGGGGGTTTCGGGGGCAAATTTGGAAAAATCATTTTGGTCATAATTTGGACCAGTCGCGGATAGGGCGAAAGACTAAATCTCAACGGATCTTCTTTATCTTCTGAATATTGATGCGTTTGGATGTTAGAAGATCCCACGGAGCAAAGACGGCTGATTTGGGGGGGGTTTCGGGGGCAAATTTGGAAAAATCATTTTGGTCATAATTTGGACCAGTCGCGGATAGGGCGAAAGACTAAATCTCAACGGATCTTCTTTATCTTCTGAATATTGATGCGTTTGGATGTTAGAAGACCCCACGGAGCGAAGACGGCTGATTGGGGGGGGTTTCGGGGGCAAATTTGGAAAAATCATTTTGGTCATAATTTGGACCAGTCGCGGATAGGGCGAAAGACTAAATCTCAACGGATCTTCTTTATCTTCTGAATATTGATGCGTTTGGATTGTAGAAGACCCCACGGAGCAAAGACGGCTGATTTGGGGGGGGTTTTGGGGGCAAATTTGGAAAAATCATTTTGGTCATAATTTGGACCAGTCGCGGATAGAGCGAAAGACTAAATCTCAACGGATCTTCTTTATCTTCTGAATATTGATGCGTTTGGATGTTAGAAGACCCCACGGAGCAAAGACGGCTGATTTGGGGGGGGGTTTCGGGGGCAAATTTGGAAAAATCATTTTGGTCATAATTTGGACCAGTCGCGGATAGGGCGAAAGACTAAATCTCAACGGATCTTCTTTATCTTCTGAATATTGATGCGTTTGGATGTTAGAAGACCCCACGGAGCGAAGACGGCTGATTTGGGGGGGGTTTCGGGGGCAAATTTGGAAAAATCATTTTGGTCATAATTTGGACCAGTCGCGGATAGGGCGAAAGACTAAATCTCAACGGATCTTCTTTATCTTCTGAATATTGATGCGTTTGGATGTTAGAAGACCCCACGGAGCAAAGACGGCTGATTTGGGGGGGGGTTTCGGGGGCAAATTTGGAAAAATCATTTTGGTCATAATTTGGACAAGTCGCGGATAGGGCGAAAGACTAAATCTCAACGGATCTTCTTTATCTTCTAAATATTGATGCGTTTGGATGTTAGAAGACCCCACGGAGCGAAGACGGCTGATTTGGGGGGGGGTTTCGGGGGCAAATTTGGAAAAATCATTTTGGTCATAATTTGGACCAGTCGCGGATAGGGCGAAAGACTAAATCTCAACGGATCTTCTTTATCTTCTGAATATTGATGCGTTTGGATGTTAGAAGACCCCACGGAGCGAAGACGGCTGATTTGGGGGGGGTTTCGGGGGCAAATTTTGAAAAATCATTTTGGTCATAATTTGGACCAGTCGCGGATAGGGCGAAAGACTAAATCTCAACGGATCTTCTTTATCTTCTGAATATTGATGCGTTTGGATGTTAGAAGACCCCACGGAGCGAAGACGGCTGATTTGGGGGGGGGGTTTCGGGGGCAAATTTGGAAAAATCGTTTTGGTCATAATTTGGACCAGTTGCGGATAGGGCAAAAGACTAAATCTCAATGGATCTTCTTTATCTTCTGAATATTGATGCGTTTGGATGTTAGAATACCCCACGGAGCAAAGACGGCTGATTTGGGGGGGGTTTCGGGGGCAAATTTTGAAAAATCATTTTGTTCATAATTTGGACCAGTCGCGGATAGGGCGAAAGACTAAATCTCAACGGATCTTCTTTATCTTCTGAATATTGATGCGTTTGGATGTTAGAAGACCCCACGGAGCGAAGACGGCTGATTTGGGGGGGGTTTCGGGGGCAAATTTGGAAAAATCATTTTGGTCATAATTTGGACCAGTCGCGGATAGGGCGAAAGACTAAATCTCAACGGATCTTCTTTATCTTCTGAATATTGATGCGTTTGGATGTTAGAAGACCCCACGGAGCGAAGACGGCTGATTTGGGGGGGGTTTCGGGGGCAAATTTGGAAAAATCATTTTGGTCATAATTTGGACCAGTCGCGGATAGGGCGAAAGACTAAATCTCAACGGATCTTCTTTATCTTCTGAATATTGATGCGTTTGGATGTTAGAAGACCCCACGGAGCGAAGACGGCTGATTGGGGGGGGGTTTCGGGGGCAAATTTGGAAAAATCATTTTGGTCATAATTTGGACCAGTCGCGGATAGGGCGAAAGACTAAATCTCAACGGATCTTCTTTATCTTCTGAATATTGATGCGTTTGGATGTTAGTAGACCCCACGGAGCAAAGACGGCTGATTTGGGGGGGTTTCGGGGGCAAATTTCGAAAAATCATTTTGGTCATAATTTGGACCAGTCGCGGATAGGGCGAAAGACTAAATCTCAACGGATCTTCTTTATCTTCTGAATATTGATGCGTTTGGATTGTAGAAGACCCCACGGAGCGAAGACGGCTGATTTGGGGGGGGGGGGTTCGGGGGCAAATTTGGAAAAATCGTTTTGGTCATAATTTGGACCAGTTGCGGATAGGGCAAAAGACTAAATCTCAATGGATCTTCTTTATCTTCTGAATATTGATGCGTTTGGATGTTAGAAGACCCCACGGAGCAAAGACGGCTGATTTGGGGGGGGGTTTCGGGGGCAAATTTTGAAAAATCATTTTGTTCATAATTTGGACCAGTCGCGGATAGGGCGAAAGACTAAATCTCAACGGATCTTCTTTATCTTCTGAATATTGATGCGTTTGGATGTTAGAAGACCCCACGGAGCGAAGACGGCTGATTTTGGGGGGGTTTCGGGGGCAAATTTGGAAAAATCATTTTGGTCATAATTTGGACCAGTCGCGGATAGGGCGAAAGACTAAATCTCAACGGATCTTCTTTATCTTCTGAATATTGATGCGTTTGGATGTTAGAAGACCCCACGGAGCGAAGACGGCTGATTTGGGGGGGGTTTCGGGGGCATATTTGGAAAAATCATTTTGGTCATAATTTGGACCAGTCGCGGATAGGGCGAAAGACTAAATCTCAACGGATCTTCTTTATCTTCTGAATATTGATGCGTTTGGATGTTAGAAGACCCCACGGAGCGAAGACGGCTGATTTGGGGGGGGTTTCGGGGGCAAATTTGGAAAAATCATTTTGGTCATAATTTGGACCAGTCGCGGATAGGGCGAAAGACTAAATCTCAACGGATCTTCTTTATCTTCTGAATATTGATGCGTTTGGATGTTAGAAGACCCCACGGAGCGAAGACGGCTGATTGGGGGGGGGTTTCGGGGGCAAATTTGGAAAAATCATTTTGGTCATAATTTGGACCAGTCGCGGATAGGGCGAAAGACTAAATCTCAACGGATCTTCTTTATCTTCTGAATATTGATGCGTTTGGATGTTAGTAGACCCCACGGAGCAAAGACGGCTGATTTGGGGGGGTTTCGGGGGCAAATTTCGAAAAATCATTTTGGTCATAATTTGGACCAGTCGCGGATAGGGCGAAAGACTAAATCTCAACGGATCTTCTTTATCTTCTGAATATTGATGCGTTTGGATTGTAGAAGACCCCACGGAGCGAAGACGGCTGATTTGGGGGGGGGGGGTTCGGGGGCAAATTTGGAAAAATCGTTTTGGTCATAATTTGGACCAGTTGCGGATAGGGCAAAAGACTAAATCTCAATGGATCTTCTTTATCTTCTGAATATTGATGCGTTTGGATGTTAGAAGACCCCACGGAGCAAAGACGGCTGATTTGGGGGGGGGTTTCGGGGGCAAATTTTGAAAAATCATTTTGTTCATAATTTGGACCAGTCGCGGATAGGGCGAAAGACTAAATCTCAACGGATCTTCTTTATCTTCTGAATATTGATGCGTTTGGATGTTAGAAGACCCCACGGAGCGAAGACGGCTGATTTTGGGGGGGTTTCGGGGGCAAATTTGGAAAAATCATTTTGGTCATAATTTGGACCAGTCGCGGATAGGGCGAAAGACTAAATCTCAACGGATCTTCTTTATCTTCTGAATATTGATGCGTTTGGATGTTAGAAGACCCCACGGAGCGAAGACGGCTGATTTGGGGGGGGTTTCGGGGGCATATTTGGAAAAATCATTTTGGTCATAATTTGGACCAGTCGCGGATAGGGCGAAAGACTAAATCTCAACGGATCTTCTTTATCTTCTGAATATTGATGCGTTTGGATGTTAGAAGACCCCACGGAGCGAAGACGGCTGATTGGGGGGGGTTTCGGGGGCAAATTTGGAAAAATCATTTTGGTCATAATTTGGACCAGTCGCGGATAGGGCGAAAGACTAAATCTCAACGGATCTTCTTTATCTTCTGAATATTGATGCGTTTGGATGTTAGTAGACCCCACGGAGCAAAGACGGCTGATTTGGGGGGGGTTTCGGGGGCAAATTTCGAAAAATCATTTTGGTCATAATTTGGACCAGTCGCGGATAGGGCGAAAGACTAAATCTCAACGGATCTTCTTTATCTTCTGAATATTGATGCGTTTGGATTGTAGAAGACCCCACGGAGCGAAGACGGCTGATTTGGGGGGGGTTTTGGGGGCAAATTTGGAAAAATCATTTTCGTCATAATTTGGACCAGTCGCGGATAGGGCGAAAGACTAAATCTCAACGGATCTTATTTTATCTTCTGAATATTGATGCGTTTGGATGTTAGAAGACCCCACGGAGCAAAGACGGCTGATTTGGGGGGGGTTTCGGGGGCAAATTTGGAAAAATCATTTTGGTCATAATTTGGACCAGTCGCGGATAGGGCGAAAGACTAAATCTCAACGGATCTTCTTTATCTTCTGAATATTGATGCGTTTGGATGTTAGAAGACCCCACGGAGCGAAGACGGCTGATTTGGGGGGGGGGTTTCGGGGGCAAATTTGGAAAAATCATTTTGGTCATAATTTGGACCAGTCGCGGATAGGGCGAAAGATTAAATCTCAACGGATCTTCTTTATCTTCTGAATATTGATGCGTTTGGATGTTAGAAGACCCCACGGAGCAAATACGGCTGATTTGGGGGGGGTTTGGGGGGCAAATTTTGAAAAATCATTTTGGTCATAATTTGGACCAGTCGCGGATAGGGCGAAAGACTAAATCTCAACGGATCTTCTTTATCTTCTGAATATTGATGCGTTTGGATGTTAGAAGACCCCACGGAGCGAAGACGGCTGATTTGGGGGGGGTTTCGGGGGCAAATTTGGAAAAATCGTTTTGGTCATAATTTGGACCAGTCGCGGATAAGGCAAAAGAATAAATCTCAGCGGATCTTCTTTATCTTCTGAATATTGATGCGTTTGGATGTTAGAAGACCCCACGGAGCAAAGACGGCTGATTTTGGGGGGGGGGTTTCGGGGGCAAATTTGGAAAAATCATTTTGTTCATAATTTGGACCAGTCGCGGATAGGGCGAAAGACTAAATCTCAACGGATCTTCTTTATCTTCTGAATATTGATGCGTTTGGATGTTAGAAGACCCCACGGAGCGAAGACGGCTGATTTGGGGGGGGTTTCTGGGGCAAATTTGGAAAAATCATTTTGGTCATAATTTGGACCAGTCGCGGATAGGGCGAAAGACTAAATCTCAATGGATCTTCTTTATCTTCTGAATATTGATGCGTTTGGATGTTAGAAGACCCCACGGAGCAAAGACGGCTGATTTGGGGGGGGTTTCGGGGGCAAATTTGGAAAAATCATTTTGTTCATAATTTGGACCAGTCGCGGATAGGGCGAAAGACTAAATCTCAACGGATCTTCTTTATCTTCTGAATATTGATGCGTTTGGATGTTAGAAGACCCCACGGAGCGAAGACGGCTGATTTGGGGGGGGTTTCGGGGGCAAATTTGGAAAAATCATTTTGGTCATAATTTGGACCAGTCGCGGATAGGGCGAAAGACTAAATCTCAACGGATCTTCTTTATCTTCTGAATATTGATGCGTTTGGATGTTAGAAGACCCCACGGAGCGAAGACGGCTGATTTGGGGGGGGGTTTCGGGGGCAAATTTGGAAAAATCATTTTGGTCATAATTTGGACCAGTCGCGGATAGGGCGAAAGACTAAATCTCAACGGATCTTCTTTATCTTCTGAATATTGATGCGTTTGGATGTTAGAAGACCCCACGGAGCAAAGACGGCTGATTTGGGGGGGGGTTTCGGAGGCAAATTTGGAAAAATCATTTTGGTCATAATTTGGACCAGTCGCGGATAGGGCGAAAGACTAAATCTCAACGGATCTTCTTTATCTTCTAAATATTGATGCGTTTGGATGTTAGAAGACCCCACGGAGCGAAGACGGCTGATTTGGGGGGGGTTTCGGGGGCAAATTTGGAAAAATCATTTTGGTCATAATTTGGACCAGTCGCGGATAGGGCGAAAGACTAAATCTCAACGGATCTTCTTTATCTTCTGAATATTGATGCGTTTGGATGTTAGAAGACCCCACAGAGCAAAGACGGCTGATTTGGGGGGGGGGTTTCGGGGGCAAATTTGGAAAAATCATTTTGGTCATAATTTGGACAAGTCGCGGATAGGGCGAAAGACTAAATCTCAACGGATCTTCTTTATCTTCTAAATATTGATGCGTTTGGATGTTAGAAGACCCCACGGAGCGAAGACGGCTGATTTGGGGGGGGGTTTCGGGGGCAAATTTGGAAAAATCATTTTGGTCATAATTTGGACCAGTCGCGGATAGGGCGAAAGACTAAATCTCAACGGATCTTCTTTATCTTCTGAATATTGATGCGTTTGGATGTTAGAAGACCCCACGGAGCGAAGACGGCTGATTTGGGGGGGGTTTCGGGGGCAAATTTTGAAAAATCATTTTGGTCATAATTTGGACCAGTCGCGGATAGGGCGAAAGACTAAATCTCAACGGATCTTCTTTATCTTCTGAATATTGATGCGTTTGGATGTTAGAAGACCCCACGGAGCGAAGACGGCTGATTTGGGGGGGGGGTTTCGGGGGCAAATTTGGAAAAATCGTTTTGGTCATAATTTGGACCAGTTGCGGATAGGGCAAAAGACTAAATCTCAATGGATCTTCTTTATCTTCTGAATATTGATGCGTTTGGATGTTAGAATACCCCACGGAGCAAAGACGGCTGATTTGGGGGGGGTTTCGGGGGCAAATTTTGAAAAATCATTTTGTTCATAATTTGGACCAGTCGCGGATAGGGCGAAAGACTAAATCTCAACGGATCTTCTTTATCTTCTGAATATTGATGCGTTTGGATGTTAGAAGACCCCACGGAGCGAAGACGGCTGATTTGGGGGGGGTTTCGGGGGCAAATTTGGAAAAATCATTTTGGTCATAATTTGGACCAGTCGCGGATAGGGCGAAAGACTAAATCTCAACGGATCTTCTTTATCTTCTGAATATTGATGCGTTTGGATGTTAGAAGACCCCACGGAGCGAAGACGGCTGATTTGGGGGGGGTTTCGGGGGCAAATTTGGAAAAATCATTTTGGTCATAATTTGGACCAGTCGCGGATAGGGCGAAAGACTAAATCTCAACGGATCTTCTTTATCTTCTGAATATTGATGCGTTTGGATGTTAGAAGACCCCACGGAGCGAAGACGGCTGATTGGGGGGGGGTTTCGGGGGCAAATTTGGAAAAATCATTTTGGTCATAATTTGGACCAGTCGCGGATAGGGCGAAAGACTAAATCTCAACGGATCTTCTTTATCTTCTGAATATTGATGCGTTTGGATGTTAGTAGACCCCACGGAGCAAAGACGGCTGATTTGGGGGGGGTTTCGGGGGCAAATTTCGAAAAATCATTTTGGTCATAATTTGGACCAGTCGCGGATAGGGCGAAAGACTAAATCTCAACGGATCTTCTTTATCTTCTGAATATTGATGCGTTTGGATTGTAGAAGACCCCACGGAGCGAAGACGGCTGATTTGGGGGGGGGGGTTTCGGGGGCAAATTTGGAAAAATCGTTTTGGTCATAATTTGGACCAGTTGCGGATAGGGCAAAAAACTAAATCTCAATGGATCTTCTTTATCTTCTGAATATTGATGCGTTTGGATGTTAGAAGACCCCACGGAGCAAAGACGGCTGATTTGGGGGGGGTTTCGGGGGCAAATTTTGAAAAATCATTTTGTTCATAATTTGGACCAGTCGCGGATAGGGCGAAAGACTAAATCTCAACGGATCTTCTTTATCTTCTGAATATTGATGCGTTTGGATGTTAGAAGACCCCACGGAGCGAAGACGGCTGATTTTGGGGGGGTTTCGGGGGCAAATTTGGAAAAATCATTTTGGTCATAATTTGGACCAGTCGCGGATAGGGCGAAAGACTAAATCTCAACGGATCTTCTTTATCTTCTGAATATTGATGCGTTTGGATGTTAGAAGACCCCACGGAGCGAAGACGGCTGATTTGGGGGGGGTTTCGGGGGCATATTTGGAAAAATCATTTTGGTCATAATTTGGACCAGTCGCGGATAGGGCGAAAGACTAAATCTCAACGGATCTTCTTTATCTTCTGAATATTGATGCGTTTGGATGTTAGAAGACCCCACGGAGCGAAGACGGCTGATTGGGGGGGGTTTCGGGGGCAAATTTGGAAAAATCATTTTGGTCATAATTTGGACCAGTCGCGGATAGGGCGAAAGACTAAATCTCAACGGATCTTCTTTATCTTCTGAATATTGATGCGTTTGGATGTTAGTAGACCCCACGGAGCAAAGACGGCTGATTTGGGGGGGGTTTCGGGGGCAAATTTCGAAAAATCATTTTGGTCATAATTTGGACCAGTCGCGGATAGGGCGAAAGACTAAATCTCAACGGATCTTCTTTATCTTCTGAATATTGATGCGTTTGGATTGTAGAAGACCCCACGGAGCGAAGACGGCTGATTTGGGGGGGGTTTTGGGGGCAAATTTGGAAAAATCATTTTCGTCATAATTTGGACCAGTCGCGGATAGGGCGAAAGACTAAATCTCAACGGATCTTATTTTATCTTCTGAATATTGATGCGTTTGGATGTTAGAAGACCCCACGGAGCAAAGACGGCTGATTTGGGGGGGGTTTCGGGGGCAAATTTGGAAAAATCATTTTGGTCATAATTTGGACCAGTCGCGGATAGGGCGAAAGACTAAATCTCAACGGATCTTCTTTATCTTCTGAATATTGATGCGTTTGGATGTTAGAAGACCCCACGGAGCGAAGACGGCTGATTTGGGGGGGGGGTTTCGGGGGCAAATTTGGAAAAATCATTTTGGTCATAATTTGGACCAGTCGCGGATAGGGCGAAAGATTAAATCTCAACGGATCTTCTTTATCTTCTGAATATTGATGCGTTTGGATGTTAGAAGACCCCACGGAGCAAATACGGCTGATTTGGGGGGGGTTTGGGGGGCAAATTTTGAAAAATCATTTTGGTCATAATTTGGACCAGTCGCGGATAGGGCGAAAGACTAAATCTCAACGGATCTTCTTTATCTTCTGAATATTGATGCGTTTGGATGTTAGAAGACCCCACGGAGCGAAGACGGCTGATTTGGGGGGGGTTTCGGGGGCAAATTTGGAAAAATCGTTTTGGTCATAATTTGGACCAGTCGCGGATAAGGCAAAAGAATAAATCTCAGCGGATCTTCTTTATCTTCTGAATATTGATGCGTTTGGATGTTAGAAGACCCCACGGAGCAAAGACGGCTGATTTTGGGGGGGGGGTTTCGGGGGCAAATTTGGAAAAATCATTTTGTTCATAATTTGGACCAGTCGCGGATAGGGCGAAAGACTAAATCTCAACGGATCTTCTTTATCTTCTGAATATTGATGCGTTTGGATGTTAGAAGACCCCACGGAGCGAAGACGGCTGATTTGGGGGGGGTTTCTGGGGCAAATTTGGAAAAATCATTTTGGTCATAATTTGGACCAGTCGCGGATAGGGCGAAAGACTAAATCTCAATGGATCTTCTTTATCTTCTGAATATTGATGCGTTTGGATGTTAGAAGACCCCACGGAGCAAAGACGGCTGATTTGGGGGGGGTTTCGGGGGCAAATTTGGAAAAATCATTTTGTTCATAATTTGGACCAGTCGCGGATAGGGCGAAAGACTAAATCTCAACGGATCTTCTTTATCTTCTGAATATTGATGCGTTTGGATGTTAGAAGACCCCACGGAGCGAAGACGGCTGATTTGGGGGGGGTTTCGGGGGCAAATTTGGAAAAATCATTTTGGTCATAATTTGGACCAGTCGCGGATAGGGCGAAAGACTAAATCTCAACGGATCTTCTTTATCTTCTGAATATTGATGCGTTTGGATGTTAGAAGACCCCACGGAGCGAAGACGGCTGATTTGGGGGGGGGTTTCGGGGGCAAATTTGGAAAAATCATTTTGGTCATAATTTGGACCAGTCGCGGATAGGGCGAAAGACTAAATCTCAACGGATCTTCTTTATCTTCTGAATATTGATGCGTTTGGATGTTAGAAGACCCCACGGAGCAAAGACGGCTGATTTGGGGGGGGGTTTCGGAGGCAAATTTGGAAAAATCATTTTGGTCATAATTTGGACCAGTCGCGGATAGGGCGAAAGACTAAATCTCAACGGATCTTCTTTATCTTCTAAATATTGATGCGTTTGGATGTTAGAAGACCCCACGGAGCGAAGACGGCTGATTTGGGGGGGGGTTTCGGGGGCAAATTTGGAAAAATCATTTTGGTCATAATTTGGACCAGTCGCGGATAGGGCGAAAGACTAAATCTCAACGGATCTTCTTTATCTTCTGAATATTGATGCGTTTGGATGTTAGAAGACCCCACGGAGCGAAGACGGCTGATTTGGGGGGGGTTTCGGGGGCAAATTTGGAAAAATCATTTTGGTCATAATTTGGACCAGTCGCGGATAGGGCGAAAGACTAAATCTCAACGGATCTTCTTTATCTTCTGAATATTGATGCGTTTGGATGTTAGAAGACCCCACGGAGCGAAGACGGCTGATTTGGGGGGGGGGTTTCGGGGGCAAATTTGGAAAAATCGTTTTGGTCATAATTTGGACCAGTTGCGGATAGGGCAAAAGACTAAATCTCAATGGATCTTCTTTATCTTCTGAATATTGATGCGTTTGGATGTTAGAAGACCCCACGGAGCAAAGACGGCTGATTTGGGGGGGGTTTCGGGGGCAAATTTTGAAAAATCATTTTGTTCATAATTTGGACCAGTCGCGGATAGGGCGAAAGACTAAATCTCAACGGATCTTCTTTATCTTCTGAATATTGATGCGTTTGGATGTTAGAAGACCCCACGGAGCGAAGACGGCTGATTTGGGGGGGGTTTCGGGGGCAAATTTGGAAAAATCATTTTGGTCATAATTTGGACCAGTCGCGGATAGGGCGAAAGACTAAATCTCAATGGATCTTCTTTATCTTCTGAATATTGATGCGTTTGGATGTTAGAAGACCCCACGGAGCGAAGACGGCTGATTTGGGGGGGGTTTCGGGGGCAAATTTGGAAAAATCATTTTGGTCATAATTTGGACCAGTCGCGGATAGGGCGAAAGACTAAATCTCAACGGATCTTCTTTATCTTCTGAATATTGATGCGTTTGGATGTTAGAAGACCCCACGGAGCGAAGACGGCTGATTTGGGGGGGGGGTTTCGGGGGCAAATTTGGAAAAATCGTTTTGGTCATAATTTGGACCAGTTGCGGATAGGGCAAAAGACTAAATCTCAATGGATCTTCTTTATCTTCTGAATATTGATGCGTTTGGATGTTAGAAGACCCCACGGAGCAAAGACGGCTGATTTGGGGGGGGTTTCGGGGGCAAATTTTGAAAAATCATTTTGTTCATAATTTGGACCAGTCGCGGATAGGGCGAAAGACTAAATCTCAACGGATCTTCTTTATCTTCTGAATATTGATGCGTTTGGATGTTAGAAGACCCCACGGAGCGAAGACGGCTGATTTGGGGGGGGTTTCGGGGGCAAATTTGGAAAAATCATTTTGGTCATAATTTGGACCAGTCGCGGATAGGGCGAAAGACTAAATCTCAACGGATCTTCTTTATCTTCTGAATATTGATGCGTTTGGATGTTAGAAGACCCCACGGAGCGAAGACGGCTGATTTGGGGGGGGTTTCGGGGGCAAATTTGGAAAAATCATTTTGGTCATAATTTGGACCAGTCGCGGATAGGGCGAAAGACTAAATCTCAACGGATCTTCTTTATCTTCTGAATATTGATGCGTTTGGATGTTAGAAGACCCCACGGAGCGAAGACGGCTGATTGGGGGGGGTTTCGGGGGCAAATTTGGAAAAATCATTTTGGTCATAATTTGGACCAGTCGCGGATAGGGCGAAAGACTAAATCTCAACGGATCTTCTTTATCTTCTGAATATTGATGCGTTTGGATGTTAGTAGACCCCACGGAGCAAAGACGGCTGATTTGGGGGGGGTTTCGGGGGCAAATTTGGAAAAATCATTTTGGTCATAATTTGGACCAGTCGCGGATAGGGCGAAAGACTAAATCTCAACGGATCTTCTTTATCTTCTGAATATTGATGCGTTTGGATTGTAGAAGACCCCACGGAGCGAAGACGGCTGATTTGGGGGGGGTTTTGGGGGCAAATTTGGAAAAATCATTTTCGTCATAATTTGGACCAGTCGCGGATAGGGCGAAAGACTAAATCTCAACGGATCTTCTTTATCTTCTGAATATTGATGCGTTTGGATGTTAGAAGACCCCACGGAGCAAAGACGGCTGATTTGGGGGGGGTTTCGGGGGCAAATTTGGAAAAATCATTTTGGTCATAATTTGGACCAGTCGCGGATAGGGCGAAAGACTAAATCTCAACGGATCTTCTTTATCTTCTGAATATTGATGCGTTTGGATGTTAGAAGACCCCACGGAGCGAAGACGGCTGATTTGGGGGGGGTTTCGGGGGCAAATTTGGAAAAATCATTTTGGTCATAATTTGGACCAGTCGCGGATAGGGCGAAAGACTAAATATCAACGGATCTTCTTTATCTTCTGAATATTGATGCGTTTGGATTGTAGAAGACCCCACGGAGCGAAGACGGCTGATTTCGGGGGGGTTTTGGGGGCAAATTTGGAAAAATCATTTTGGTCATAATTTGGACCAGTCGCGGATAGGGCGAAAGACTAAATCTCAACGGATCTTATTTTATCTTCTGAATATTGATGCGTTTGGATGTTAGAAGACCCCACGGAGCAAAGACGGCTGATTTGGGGGGGGTTTCGGGGGCAAATTTGGAAAAATCATTTTGGTCATAATTTGGACCAGTCGCGGATAGGGCGAAATACTAAATCTCAACGGATCTTCTTTATCTTCTGAATATTGATGCGTTTGGATGTTAGAAGACCCCACGGAGCGAAGACGGCTGATTTGGGGGGGGTTTCGGGGGCAAATTTGGAAAAATCGTTTTGGTCATAATTTGGACCAGTCGCGGATAAGGCAAAAGACTAAATCTCAGCGGATCTTCTTTATCTTCTGAATATTGATGCGTTTGGATGTTAGAAGACCCCACGGAGCAAAGACGGCTGATTTTGGGGGGGGGGTTTCGGGGGCAAATTTGGAAAAATCATTTTGTTCATAATTTGGACCAGTCGCGGATAGGGCGAAAGACTAAATCTCAACGGATCTTCTTTATCTTCTGAATATTGATGCGTTTGGATGTTAGAAGACCCCACGGAGCGAAGACGGCTGATTTGGGGGGGGGGTTTCTGGGGCAAATTTGGAAAAATCATTTTGGTCATAATTTGGACCAGTCGCGGATAGGGCGAAAGACTAAATCTCAACGGATCTTCTTTATCTTCTGAATATTGATGCGTTTGGATGTTAGAAGACCCCACGGAGCGAAGACGGCTGATTTGGGGGGGGTTTCGGGGGCAAATTTGGAAAAATCATTTTGGTCATAATTTGGACCAGTCGCGGATAGGGCGAAAGACTAAATATCAACGGATCTTCTTTATCTTCTGAATATTGATGCGTTTGGATTGTAGAAGACCCCACGGAGCGAAGACGGCTGATTTGGGGGGGGTTTTGGGGGCAAATTTGGAAAAATCATTTTGGTCATAATTTGGACCAGTCGCGGATAGGGCGAAAGACTAAATCTCAACGGATCTTATTTTATCTTCTGAATATTGATGCGTTTGGATGTTAGAAGACCCCACGGAGCAAAGACGGCTGATTTGGGGGGGGTTTCGGGGGCAAATTTGGAAAAATCATTTTGGTCATAATTTGGACCAGTCGCGGATAGGGCGAAATACTAAATCTCAACGGATCTTCTTTATCTTCTGAATATTGATGCGTTTGGATGTTAGAAGACCCCACGGAGCGAAGACGGCTGATTGGGGGGGGGGTTTCGGGGGCAAATTTGGAAAAATCATTTTGGTCATAATTTGGACCAGTCGCGGATAGGGCGAAAGATTAAATCTCAACGGATCTTCTTTATCTTCTGAATATTGATGCGTTTGGATGTTAGAAGACCCCACGGAGCAAATACGGCTGATTTGGGGGGGGGTTTGGGGGGCAAATTTTGAAAAATCATTTTGGTCATAATTTGGACCAGTCGCGGATAGGGCGAAAGACTAAATCTCAACGGATCTTCTTTATCTTCTGAATATTGATGCGTTTGGATGTTAGAAGACCCCACGGAGCGAAGACGGCTGATTTGGGGGGGGTTTCGGGGGCAAATTTGGAAAAATCGTTTTGGTCATAATTTGGACCAGTCGCGGATAAGGCAAAAGACTAAATCTCAGCGGATCTTCTTTATCTTCTGAATATTGATGCGTTTGGATGTTAGAAGACCCCACGGAGCAAAGACGGCTGATTTTGGGGGGGGGTTTCGGGGGCAAATTTGGAAAAATCATTTTGTTCATAATTTGGACCAGTCGCGGATAGGGCGAAAGACTAAATCTCAACGGATCTTCTTTATCTTCTGAATATTGATGCGTTTGGATGTTAGAAGACCCCACGGAGCGAAGACGGCTGATTTGGGGGGGGGGTTTCTGGGGCAAATTTGGAAAAATCATTTTGGTCATAATTTGGACCAGTCGCGGATAGGGCGAAAGACTAAATCTCAATGGATCTTCTTTATCTTCTGAATATTGATGCGTTTGGATGTTAGAAGACCCCACGGAGCAAAGACGGCTGATTTGGGGGGGGTTTCGGGGGCAAATTTGGAAAAATCATTTTGTTCATAATTTGGACCAGTCGCGGATAGGGCGAAAGACTAAATCTCAACGGATCTTCTTTATCTTCTGAATATTGATGCGTTTGGATGTTAGAAGACCCCACGGAGCGAAGACGGCTGATTTGGGGGGGGTTTCGGGGGCAAATTTGGAAAAATCATTTTGGTCATAATTTGGACCAGTCGCGGATAGGGCGAAAGACTAAATCTCAACGGATCTTCTTTATCTTCTGAATATTGATGCGTTTGGATGTTAGAAGACCCCACGGAGCGAAGACGGCTGATTTGGGGGGGGGTTTCGGGGGCAAATTTGGAAAAATCATTTTGGTCATAATTTGGACCAGTCGCGGATAGGGCGAAAGACTAAATATCAACGGATCTTCTTTATCTTCTGAATATTGATGCGTTTGGATTGTAGAAGACCCCACGGAGCGAAGACGGCTGATTTGGGGGGGGTTTTGGGGGCAAATTTGGAAAAATCATTTTGGTCATAATTTGGACCAGTCGCGGATAGGGCGAAAGACTAAATCTCAACGGATCTTATTTTATCTTCTGAATATTGATGCGTTTGGATGTTAGAAGACCCCACGGAGCAAAGACAGCTGATTTGGGGGGGGTTTCGGGGGCAAATTTGGAAAAATCATTTTGGTCATAATTTGGACCAGTCGCGGATAGGGCGAAAGACTAAATCTCAACGGATCTTCTTTATCTTCTGAATATTGATGCGTTTGGATGTTAGAAGACCCCACGGAGCGAAGACGGCTGATTGGGGGGGGGGTTTCGGGGGCAAATTTGGAAAAATCATTTTGGTCATAATTTGGACCAGTCGTGGATAGGGCGAAAGATTAAATCTCAACGGATCTTCTTTATCTTCTGAATATTGATGCGTTTGGATGTTAGAAGACCCCACGGAGCAAATACGGCTGATTTGGGGGGGGTTTGGGGGGCAAATTTTGAAAAATCATTTTGGTCATAATTTGGACCAGTCGCGGATAGGGCGAAAGACTAAATCTCAACGGATCTTCTGAATATTGATGCGTTTGGATGTTAGAAGACCCCACGGAGCGAAGACGGCTGATTTGGGGGGGGTTTCGGGGGCAAATTTGGAAAAATCGTTTTGGTCATAATTTGGACCAGTCGCGGATAAGGCAAAAGACTAAATCTCAGCGGATCTTCTTTATCTTCTGAATATTGATGCGTTTGGATGTTAGAAGACCCCACGGAGCAAAGACGGCTGATTTTGGGGGGGGGGTTTCGGGGGCAAATTTGGAAAAATCATTTTGTTCATAATTTGGACCAGTCGCGGATAGGGCGAAAGACTAAATCTCAACGGATCTTCTTTATCTTCTGAATATTGATGCGTTTGGATGTTAGAAGACCCCACTGAGCGAAGACGGCTGATTTGGGGGGGGGGTTTCTGGGGCAAATTTGGAAAAATCATTTTGGTCATAATTTGGACCAGTCGCGGATAGGGCGAAAGACTAAATCTCAATGGATCTTCTTTATCTTCTGAATATTGATGCGTTTGGATGTTAGAAGACCCCACGGAGCAAAGACGGCTGATTTGGGGGGGGTTTCGGGGGCAAATTTGGAAAAATCATTTTGTTCATAATTTGGACCAGTCGCGGATAGGGCGAAAGACTAAATCTCAACGGATCTTCTTTATCTTCTGAATATTGATGCGTTTGGATGTTAGAAGACCCAACGGAGCGAAGACGGCTGATTTGGGGGGGGTTTCGGGGGCAAATTTGGAAAAATCATTTTGGTCATAATTTGGACCAGTCGCGGATAGGGCGAAAGACTAAATCTCAACGGATCTTCTTTATCTTCTGAATATTGATGCGTTTGGATGTTAGAAGACCCCACGGAGCGAAGACGGCTGATTTGGGGGGGGGTTTCGGGGGCAAATTTGGAAAAATCATTTTGGTCATAATTTGGACCAGTTGCGGATAGGGCGAAAGACTAAATCTCAACGGATCTCCTTTATCTTCTGAATATTGATGCGTTTGGATGTTAGAAGACCCCACGGAGCAAAGACGGCTGATTTTGGGGGGGGGGTTTCGGGGGCAAATTTGGAAAAATCATTTTGTTCATAATTTGGACCAGTCGCGGATAGGGCGAAAGACTAAATCTCAACGGATCTTCTTTATCTTCTGAATATTGATGCGTTTGGATGTTAGAAGACCCCACGGAGCGAAGACGGCTGATTTGGGGGGGGGGTTTCTGGGGCAAATTTGGAAAAATCATTTTGGTCATAATTTGGACCAGTCGCGGATAGGGCGAAAGACTAAATCTCAACGGATCTTCTTTATCTTCTGAATATTGATGCGTTTGGATGTTAGAAGACCCCACGGAGCGAAGACGGCTGATTTGGGGGGGGTTTCGGGGGCAAATTTGGAAAAATCATTTTGGTCATAATTTGGACCAGTCGCGGATAGGGCGAAAGACTAAATATCAACGGATCTTCTTTATCTTCTGAATATTGATGCGTTTGGATTGTAGAAGACCCCACGGAGCGAAGACGGCTGATTTGGGGGGGGTTTTGGGGGCAAATTTGGAAAAATCATTTTGGTCATAATTTGGACCAGTCGCGGATAGGGCGAAAGACTAAATCTCAACGGATCTTATTTTATCTTCTGAATATTGATGCGTTTGGATGTTAGAAGACCCCACGGAGCAAAGACGGCTGATTTGGGGGGGGTTTCGGGGGCAAATTTGGAAAAATCATTTTGGTCATAATTTGGACCAGTCGCGGATAGGGCGAAATACTAAATCTCAACGGATCTTCTTTATCTTCTGAATATTGATGCGTTTGGATGTTAGAAGACCCCACGGAGCGAAGACGGCTGATTGGGGGGGGGGGTTTCGGGGGCAAATTTGGAAAAATCATTTTGGTCATAATTTGGACCAGTCGCGGATAGGGCGAAAGATTAAATCTCAACGGATCTTCTTTATCTTCTGAATATTGATGCGTTTGGATGTTAGAAGACCCCACGGAGCAAATACGGCTGATTTGGGGGGGGGTTTGGGGGGCAAATTTTGAAAAATCATTTTGGTCATAATTTGGACCAGTCGCGGATAGGGCGAAAGACTAAATCTCAACGGATCTTCTTTATCTTCTGAATATTGATGCGTTTGGATGTTAGAAGACCCCACGGAGCGAAGACGGCTGATTTGGGGGGGGTTTCGGGGGCAAATTTGGAAAAATCGTTTTGGTCATAATTTGGACCAGTCGCGGATAAGGCAAAAGACTAAATCTCAGCGGATCTTCTTTATCTTCTGAATATTGATGCGTTTGGATGTTAGAAGACCCCACGGAGCAAAGACGGCTGATTTTGGGGGGGGGTTTCGGGGGCAAATTTGGAAAAATCATTTTGTTCATAATTTGGACCAGTCGCGGATAGGGCGAAAGACTAAATCTCAACAGATCTTCTTTATCTTCTGAATATTGATGCGTTTGGATGTTAGAAGACCCCACGGAGCGAAGACGGCTGATTTGGGGGGGGGGTTTCTGGGGCAAATTTGGAAAAATCATTTTGGTCATAATTTGGACCAGTCGCGGATAGGGCGAAAGACTAAATCTCAATGGATCTTCTTTATCTTCTGAATATTGATGCGTTTGGATGTTAGAAGACCCCACGGAGCAAAGACGGCTGATTTGGGGGGGGTTTCGGGGGCAAATTTGGAAAAATCATTTTGTTCATAATTTGGACCAGTCGCGGATAGGGCGAAAGACTAAATCTCAACGGATCTTCTTTATCTTCTGAATATTGATGCGTTTGGATGTTAGAAGACCCCACGGAGCGAAGACGGCTGATTTGGGGGGGGTTTCGGGGGCAAATTTGGAAAAATCATTTTGGTCATAATTTGGACCAGTCGCGGATAGGGCGAAAGACTAAATCTCAACGGATCTTCTTTATCTTCTGAATATTGATGCGTTTGGATGTTAGAAGACCCCACGGAGCGAAGACGGCTGAATTCGGGGGGGGTTTCGGGGGCAAATTTGGAAAAATCATTTTGGTCATAATTTGGACCAGTCGCGGATAGGGCGAAAGACTAAATATCAACGGATCTTCTTTATCTTCTGAATATTGATGCGTTTGGATTGTAGAAGACCCCACGGAGCGAAGACGGCTGATTTGGGGGGGGTTTTGGGGGCAAATTTGGAAAAATCATTTTGGTCATAATTTGGACCAGTCGCGGATAGGGCGAAAGACTAAATCTCAACGGATCTTATTTTATCTTCTGAATATTGATGCGTTTGGATGTTAGAAGACCCCACGGAGCAAAGACAGCTGATTTGGGGGGGGTTTCGGGGGCAAATTTGGAAAAATCATTTTGGTCATAATTTGGACCAGTCGCGGATAGGGCGAAAGACTAAATCTCAACGGATCTTCTTTATCTTCTGAATATTGATGCGTTTGGATGTTAGAAGACCCCACGGAGCGAAGACGGCTGATTGGGGGGGGGGTTTCGGGGGCAAATTTGGAAAAATCATTTTGGTCATAATTTGGACCAGTCGCGGATAGGGCGAAAGATTAAATCTCAACGGATCTTCTTTATCTTCTGAATATTGATGCGTTTGGATGTTAGAAGACCCCACGGAGCAAATACGGCTGATTTGGGGGGGGTTTGGGGGGCAAATTTTGAAAAATCATTTTGGTCATAATTTGGACCAGTCGCGGATAGGGCGAAAGACTAAATCTCAACGGATCTTCTGAATATTGATGCGTTTGGATTTTAGAAGACCCCACGGAGCGAAGACGGCTGATTTGGGGGGGGTTTCGGGGGCAAATTTGGAAAAATCGTTTTGGTCATAATTTGGACCAGTCGCGGATAAGGCAAAAGACTAAATCTCAGCGGATCTTCTTTATCTTCTGAATATTGATGCGTTTGGATGTTAGAAGACCCCACGGAGCAAAGACGGCTGATTTTGGGGGGGGGGTTTCGGGGGCAAATTTGGAAAAATCATTTTGTTCATAATTTGGACCAGTCGCGGATAGGGCGAAAGACTAAATCTCAACGGATCTTCTTTATCTTCTGAATATTGATGCGTTTGGATGTTAGAAGACCCCACTGAGCGAAGACGGCTGATTTGGGGGGGGGGTTTCTGGGGCAAATTTGGAAAAATCATTTTGGTCATAATTTGGACCAGTCGCGGATAGGGCGAAAGACTAAATCTCAATGGATCTTCTTTATCTTCTGAATATTGATGCGTTTGGATGTTAGAAGACCCCACGGAGCAAAGACGGCTGATTTGGGGGGGGTTTCGGGGGCAAATTTGGAAAAATCATTTTGTTCATAATTTGGACCAGTCGCGGATAGGGCGAAAGACTAAATCTCAACGGATCTTCTTTATCTTCTGAATATTGATGCGTTTGGATGTTAGAAGACCCAACGGAGCGAAGACGGCTGATTTGGGGGGGGTTTCGGGGGCAAATTTGGAAAAATCATTTTGGTCATAATTTGGACCAGTCGCGGATAGGGCGAAAGACTAAATCTCAACGGATCTTCTTTATCTTCTGAATATTGATGCGTTTGGATGTTAGAAGACCCCACGGAGCGAAGACGGCTGATTTGGGGGGGGGTTTCGGGGCAAATTTGGAAAAATCATTTTGGTCATAATTTGGACCAGTTGCGGATAGGGCGAAAGACTAAATCTCAACGGATCTCCTTTATCTTCTGAATATTGATGCGTTTGGATGTTAGAAGACCCCACGGAGCGAAGACGGCTGATTTGGGGGGGGTTTCGGGGGCAAATTTGAAAAAATCATTTTGGTCATAATTTGGACCAGTCGCGGATAGGGCGAAAGACTAAATCTCAACGGATCTTCTTTATCTTCTGAATATTGATGCGTTTGGATGTTAGAAGACCCCACGGAGCGAAGACGGCTGATTTTGGGGGGGGTTTCGGGGGCAAATTTTGAAAAATCATTTTGTTCATAATTTCGACCAGTCGCGGATAGGGCGAAAGACTAAATCTCAACGGATCTTCTTTATCTTCTGAATATTGATGCGTTTGGATGTTAGAAGACCCCACGGAGCGAAGACGGCTGATTTGGGGGGGGGTTTCTGGGGCAAATTTGGAAAAATCATTTTGGTCATAATTTGGACCAGTCGCGGATAGGGCGAAAGACTAAATCTCAACGGATCTTCTTTATCTTCTGAATATTGATGCGTTTGGATGTTAGAAGACCCCACGGAGCGAAGACGGCTGATTTGGGGGGGGTTTCGGGGGCAAATTTGGAAAAATCATTTTGGTCATAATTTGGACCAGTCGCGGATAGGGCGAAAGACTAAATCTCAACGGATCTTCTTCATCTTCTGAATATTGATGCGTTTGGATGTTAGAAGACCCCACGGAGCGAAGACGGCTGATTTGGGGGGGGGGTTTCGGGGGCAAATTTGGAAAAATCATTTTGGTCATAATTTGGACCAGTCGCGGATAGGGCGAAAGACTAAATCTCAACGGATCTTCTTCATCTTCTGAATATTGATGCGTTTGGATGTTAGAAGACCCCAGGGAGCAAAGACGGCTGATTTGGGGGGGGTTTCGGGGGCAAATTTGGAAAAATCATTTTGGTCATAATTTGGACAAGTCGCGGATAGGGCGAAAGACTAAATCTCAACGGATCTTCTTTATCTTCTGAATATTGATGCGTTTGGATGTTAGAAGACCCCACGGAGCAAAGACGGCTGATTTGGGGGGGGTTTCGGGGGCAAATTTGGAAAAATCATTTTGGTCATAATTTGGACCAGTCGCGGATAGGGCGAAAGACTAAATCTCAACGGATCTTCTTTATCTTCTGAATATTGATGCGTTTGGATGTTAGAAGACCCCACAAAGCGAAGACGGCTGATTTGGGGGGGGTTTCGGGGGCAAATTTGGAAAAATCATTTTGGTCATAATTTGGACCAGTCGCGGATAGGGCGAAAGATTAAATCTCAACGGATCTTCTTTATCTTCTGAATATAAATGCGTTTGGATATTAGAAGACCCCACGGAGCAAATACGGCTGATTTGGGGGGGGTTTCGGGGGCAAATTTTGAAAAATCATTTTGGTCATAATTTGGACCAGTCGCGGATAGGGCGAAAGACTAAATCTCAACGGATCTTCTTTATCTTCTGAATATTGATGCGTTTGGATGTTAGAAGACCCCACGGAGCGAAGACAACTGATTTGGGGGGGGTTTCGGGGGAAAATTTGGAAAAATCGTTTTGGTCATAATTTGGACCAGTCGCGGATAAGGCGAAAGACTAAATCTCAACAGATCTTCTTTATCTTCTGAATATTGATGCGTTTGGATGTTAGAAGACCCCACGGAGCAAAGACGGCTGATTTTGGGGGGGGTTTCGGGGGCAAATTTGGAAAAATCATTTTGTTCATAATTTGGACCAGTCGCGGATAGGGCGAAAGACTAAATCTCAACGGATCTTCTTTATCTTCTGAATATTGATGCGTTTGGATGTTAGAAGACCCCACGGAGCGAAGACGGCTGATTTAGGGGGGGGGTGTCGGGGGCAAATTTGGAAAAATCATTTTGGTCATAATTTGGACCAGTCGCGGATAGGGCAAAAGACTAAATCTCAACGGATCTTCTTTATCTTCTGAATATTGATGCGTTTGGATGTTAGAAGACCCCACGGAGCGAAGACGGCTGATTGGGGGGGGTTTCGGGGCAAATTTGGAAAAATCATTTTGGTCATAATTTGGACCAGTCGCGGATAGGGCGAAAGACTAAATCTCAACGGATCTTCTTTATCTTCTGAATATTGATGCGTTTGGATGTTAGAAGACCCCACGGAGCAAAGACGGCTGATTTGGGGGGGGGGTTTCGGGGGCAAATTTGGAAAAATCATTTTGGTCATAATTTGGACCAGTCGCGGATAGGGCGAAAGACTAAATCTCAACGGATCTTCTTTATCTTCTGAATATTGATGCGTTTGGATGTTAGAAGACCCCACGGAGCGAAGACGGCTGATTTGGGGGCGGGTTTCGGGGGCAAATTTGGAAAAATCATTTTGGTCATAATTTGGACCAGTCCGGGATAGGGCGAAAGATTAAATCTCAACGGATCTTCTTTATCTTCTGAATATTGATGCGTTTGGATGTTAGAAGACCCCACGGAGCAAATACGGCTGATTTGGGGGGGGTTTCGGGGGCAAATTTTGAAAAATCATTTTGGTCATAATTTGGACCAGTCGCGGATAGGGCGAAAGACTAAATCTCAACGGATCTTCTTTATCCTCTGAATATTGATGCGTTTGGATGTTAGAAGACCCCACGGAGCGAAGACGGCTGATTTGGGGGGGGTTTCGGGGGCAAATTTGGAAAAATCGTTTTGGTCATAATTTGGACCAGTCGCGGATAGGGCAAAAGACTAAATCTCAACGGATCTTCTTTATCTTCTGAATATTGATGCGTTTGGATGTTAGAAGACCCCACGGAGCAAAGACGGCTGATTTTGGGGGGGGTTTCGGGGGCAAATTTGGAAAAATCATTTTGTTCATAATTTGGACCAGTCGCGGATAGGGCGAAAGACTAAATCTCAACGGATCTTCTTTATCTTCTCAATATTGATGCGTTTGGATGTTAGAAGACCCCACGGAGCGAAGACGGCTGATTTGGGGGGGGGGTTTCTGGGGCAAATTTGGAAAAATCATTTTGGTCATAATTTGGACCAGTCGCGGATAGGGCGAAAGACTAAATCTCAACGGATCTTCTTTATCTTCTGAATATTGATGCGTTTGGATGTTAGAAGACCCCACGGAGCGAAGACGGCTGATTGGGGGGGGTTTCGGGGGCAAATTTGGAAAAATCATTTTGGTCATGATTTGGACCAGTCGCGGATAGGGCGAAAGACTAAATCTCAACGGATCTTCTTTATCTTCTGAATATTGATGCGTTTGGATGTTAGAAGACCCCACGGAGCAAAGACGGCTGATTTGGGGGGGGTTTCGGGGGCAAATTTGGAAAAATCATTTTGGTCATAATTTGGACCAGTCGCGGATAGGGCGAAAGACTAAATCTCAACGGATCTTCTTTATCTTCTGAATATTGATGCGTTTGGATGTTAGAAGACCCCACGGAGCAAAGACGGCTGATTTGGGGGGGGGGTTTCGGGGGCAAATTTGGAAAAATCATTTTGGTCATAATTTGGACCAGTCGCGGATAGGGCGAAAGACTAAATCTCAACGGATCTTCTTTATCTTCTGAATATTGATGCGTTTGGATGTTAGAAGACCCCACGGAGCGAAGACGGCTGATTTGGGGGCGGGTTTCGGGGGCAAATTTGGAAAAATCATTTTGGTCATAATTTGGACCAGTCCGGGATAGGGCGAAAGATTAAATCTCAACGGATCTTCTTTATCTTCTGAATATTGATGCGTTTGGATGTTAGAAGACCCCACGGAGCAAATACGGCTGATTTGGGGGGGGGTTTCGGGGGCAAATTTTGAAAAATCATTTTGGTCATAATTTGGACCAGTCGCGGATAGGGCGAAAGACTCAATCTCAACGGATCTTCTTTATCCTCTGAATATTGATGCGTTTGGATGTTAGAAGACCCCACGGAGCGAAGACGGCTGATTTGGGGGGGGTTTCGGGGGCAAATTTGGAAAAATCGTTTTGGTCATAATTTGGACCAGTCGCGGATAGGGCAAAAGACTAAATCTCAACGGATCTTCTTTATCTTCTGAATATTGATGCGTTTGGATGTTAGAAGACCCCACGGAGCAAAGACGGCTGATTTTGGGGGGGGTTTCGGGGGCAAATTTGGAAAAATCATTTTGTTCATAATTTGGACCAGTCGCGGATAGGGCGAAAGACTAAATCTCAACGGATCTTCTTTATCTTCTCAATATTGATGCGTTTGGATGTTAGAAGACCCCACGGAGCGAAGACGGCTGATTGGGGGGGGTTTCGGGGGCAAATTTGGAAAAATCATTTTGGTCATGATTTGGACCAGTCGCGGATAGGGCGAAAGACTAAATCTCAACGGATCTTCTTTATCTTCTGAATATTGATGCGTTTGGATGTTAGAAGACCCCACGGAGCAAAGACGGCTGATTTGGGGGGGGTTTCGGGGGCAAATTTGGAAAAATCATTTTGGTCATAATTTGGACCAGTCGCGGATAGGGCGAAAGACTAAATCTCAACGGATCTTCTTTATCTTCTGAATATTGATGCGTTTGGATGTTAGAAGACCCCACGGAGCGAAGACGGCTGATTTGGGGGGGGTTTCGGGGGCAAATTTGGAAAAATCATTTTGGTCATAATTTGGACCAGTCGCGGATAGGGCGAAAGACTAAATCTCAACGGTCTTCTTTATCTTCTGAATATTGATGCGTTTGGATGTTAGAAGACCCCACGGAGCGAAGACGGCTGATTTGGGGGGGGTTTCGGGGGCAAATTTGGAAAAATCATTTTGGTCATAATTTGGACTAGTCGCGGATAGGGCGAAAGACTAAATCTCAACGGATCTTCTTTATCTTCTGAATATTGATGCGTTTGGATGTTAGAAGACCCCACGGAGCGAAGACGGCTGATTTGGGGGGGGTGGTTTCGGGGGCAAATTTGGAAAAATCATTTTGGTCATAATTTGAACCAGTCGCGGATAGGGCGAAAGACTAAATCTCAACGGATCTTCTTTATCTTCTGAATATTGATGCGTTTGGATGTTAGAAGACCCCACAAAGCGAAGACGGCTGATTTGGGGGGGGGTTTCGGGGGCAAATTTGGAAAAATCATTTTGGTCATAATTTGGACCAGTCGCGGATAGGGCGAAAGATTAAATCTCAACGGATCTTCTTTATCTTCTGAATATAAATGCGTTTGGATATTAGAAGACCCCACGGAGCAAATACGGCTGATTTGGGGGGGGTTTCGGGGGCAAATTTTGAAAAATCATTTTGGTCATAATTTGGACCAGTCGCGGATAGGGCGAAAGACTAAATCTCAACGGATCTTCTTTATCTTCTGAATATTGATGCGTTTGGATGTTAGAAGACACCACGGAGCGAAGACAACTGATTTGGGGGGGGTTTCGGGGGAAAATTTGGAAAAATCGTTTTGGTCATAATTTGGACCAGTCGCGGATAAGGCGAAAGACTAAATCTCAACAGATCTTCTTTATCTTCTGAATATTGATGCGTTTGGATGTTAGAAGACCCCACGGAGCAAAGACGGCTGATTTTGGGGGGGGTTTCGGGGGCAAATTTGGAAAAATCATTTTGTTCATAATTTGGACCAGTCGCGGATAGGGCGAAAGACTAAATCTCAACGGATCTTCTTTATCTTCTGAATATTGATGCGTTTGGATGTTAGAAGACCCCACGGAGCGAAGACGGCTGATTTGGGGGGGGGGTGTCGGGGGCAAATTTGGAAAAATCATTTTGGTCATAATTTGGACCAGTCGCGGATAGGGCAAAAGACTAAATCTCAACGGATCTTCTTTATCTTCTGAATATTGATGCGTTTGGATGTTAGAAGACCCCACGGAGCGAAGACGGCTGATTGGGGGGGGTTTCGGGGCAAATTTGGAAAAATCATTTTGGTCATAATTTGGACCAGTCGCGGATAGGGCGAAAGACTAAATCTCAACGGATCTTCTTTATCTTCTGAATATTGATGCGTTTGGATGTTAGAAGACCCCACGGAGCAAAGACGGCTGATTTGGGGGGGGGGGTTTCGGGGGCAAATTTGGAAAAATCATTTTGTTCATAATTTGGACCAGTCGCGGATAGGGCGAAAGACTAAATCTCAACGGATCTTCTTTATCTTCTGAATATTGATGCGTTTGGATGTTAGAAGACCCCACGGAGCGAAGACGGCTGATTTGGGGGGGGGGTTTCTGGGGCAAATTTGGAAAAATCATTTTGGTCATAATTTGGACCAGTCGCGGATAGGGCGAAAGACTAAATCTCAACGGATCTTCTTTATCTTCTGAATATTGATGCGTTTGGATGTTAGAAGACCCCACGGAGCGAAGACGGCTGATTGGGGGGGGTTTCGGGGGCAAATTTGGAAAAATCATTTTGGTCATGATTTGGACCAGTCGCGGATAGGGCGAAAGACTAAATCTCAACGGATCTTCTTTATCTTCTGAATATTGATGCGTTTGGATGTTAGAAGACCCCACGGAGCAAAGACGGCTGATTTGGGGGGGGTTTCGGGGGCAAATTTGGAAAAATCATTTTGGTCATAATTTGGACCAGTCGCGGATAGGGCGAAAGACTAAATCTCAACGGATCTTCTTTATCTTCTGAATATTGATGCGTTTGGATGTTAGAAGACCCCACGGAGCGAAGACGGCTGATTTGGGGGGGGTTTCGGGGGCAAATTTGGAAAAATCATTTTGGTCATAATTTGGACCAGTCGCGGATAGGGCGAAAGACTAAATCTCAACGGTCTTCTTTATCTTCTGAATATTGATGCGTTTGGATGTTAGAAGACCCCACGGAGCGAAGACGGCTGATTTGGGGGGGGTTTCGGGGGCAAATTTGGAAAAATCATTTTGGTCATAATTTGGACTAGTCGCGGATAGGGCGAAAGACTAAATCTCAACGGATCTTCTTTATCTTCTGAATATTGATGCGTTTGGATGTTAGAAGACCCCACGGAGCGAAGACGGCTGATTTGGGGGGGGTGGTTTCGGGGGCAAATTTGGAAAAATCATTTTGGTCATAATTTGAACCAGTCGCGGATAGGGCGAAAGACTAAATCTCAACGGATCTTCTTTATCTTCTGAATATTGATGCGTTTGGATGTTAGAAGACCCCACGGAGCGAAGACGGCTGATTTGGGGGGGGTTTCGGGGGCAAATTTGGAAAAATTCATTTTGGTCATAATTTGGACCAGTCGCGGATAAGGCGAAAGACTAAATCTCAACGGTCTTCCTTATCTTCTCAATATTGATGCGTTTGGATGTTAGAAGACCCCACGGAGCGAAGACGGCTGATTGGGGGGGGTTTCGGGGCAAATTTGGAAAAATCATTTTGGTCATAATTTGGACCAGTCGCGGATAGGGCGAAAGACTAAATCTCAACGGATCTTCTTTATCTTCTGAATATTGATGCGTTTGGATGTTAGAAGACCCCACGGAGCAAAGACGGCTGATTTGGGGGGGGGGGTTTCGGGGGCAAATTTGGAAAAATCATTTTGGTCATAATTTGGACCAGTCGCGGATAGGGCGAAAGACTAAATCTCAACGGATCTTCTTTATCTTCTGAATATTGATGCGTTTGGATGTTAGAAGACCCCACGGAGCGAAGACGGCTGATTTGGGGGCGGGTTTCGGGGGCAAATTTGGAAAAATCATTTTGGTCATAATTTGGACCAGTCGCGGATAGGGCGAAAGATTAAATCTCAACGGATCTTCTTTATCTTCTGAATATTGATGCGTTTGGATGTTAGAAGACCCCACGGAGCAAATACGGCTGATTTGGGGGGGGTTTCGGGGGCAAATTTTGACAAATCATTTTGGTCATAATTTGGACCAGTCGCGGATAGGGCGAAAGACTAAATCTCAACGGATCTTCTTTATCCTCTGAATATTGATGCGTTTGGATGTTAGAAGACCCCACGGAGCGAAGACGGCTGATTTGGGGGGGGGGTTTCTGGGGCAAATTTGGAAAAATCATTTTGGTCATAATTTGGACCAGTCGCGGATAGGGCGAAAGACTAAATCTCAACGGATCTTCTTTATCTTCTGAATATTGATGCGTTTGGATGTTAGAAGACCCCACGGAGCGAAGACGGCTGATTGGGGGGGGTTTCGGGGGCAAATTTGGAAAAATCATTTTGGTCATGATTTGGACCAGTCGCGGATAGGGCGAAAGACTAAATCTCAACGGATCTTCTTTATCTTCTGAATATTGATGCGTTTGGATGTTAGAAGACCCCACGGAGCAAAGACGGCTGATTTGGGGGGGGTTTCGGGGGCAAATTTGGAAAAATCATTTTGGTCATAATTTGGACCAGTCGCGGATAGGGCGAAAGACTAAATCTCAACGGATCTTCTTTATCTTCTGAATATTGATGCGTTTGGATGTTAGAAGACCCCACGGAGCGAAGACGGCTGATTTGGGGGGGGTTTCGGGGGCAAATTTGGAAAAATCATTTTGGTCATAATTTGGACCAGTCGCGGATAGGGCGAAAGACTAAATCTCAACGGTCTTCTTTATCTTCTGAATATTGATGCGTTTGGATGTTAGAAGACCCCACGGAGCGAAGACGGCTGATTTGGGGGGGGTTTCGGGGGCAAATTTGGAAAAATCATTTTGGTCATAATTTGGACTAGTCGCGGATAGGGCGAAAGACTAAATCTCAACGGATCTTCTTTATCTTCTGAATATTGATGCGTTTGGATGTTAGAAGACCCCACGGAGCGAAGACGGCTGATTTGGGGGGGGTGGTTTCGGGGGCAAATTTGGAAAAATCATTTTGGTCATAATTTGAACCAGTCGCGGATAGGGCGAAAGACTAAATCTCAACGGATCTTCTTTATCTTCTGAATATTGATGCGTTTGGATGTTAGAAGACCCCACGGAGCGAAGACGGCTGATTTGGGGGGGGGTTTCGGGGGCAAATTTGGAAAAATTCATTTTGGTCATAATTTGGACCAGTCGCGGATAAGGCGAAAGACTAAATCTCAACGGTCTTCCTTATCTTCTCAATATTGATGCGTTTGGATGTTAGAAGACCCCACGGAGCGAAGACGGCTGATTGGGGGGGGTTTCGGGGCAAATTTGGAAAAATCATTTTGGTCATAATTTGGACCAGTCGCGGATAGGGCGAAAGACTAAATCTCAACGGATCTTCTTTATCTTCTGAATATTGATGCGTTTGGATGTTAGAAGACCCCACGGAGCAAAGACGGCTGATTTGGGGGGGGGGTTTCGGGGGCAAATTTGGAAAAATCATTTTGGTCATAATTTGGACCAGTCGCGGATAGGGCGAAAGACTAAATCTCAACGGATCTTCTTTATCTTCTGAATATTGATGCGTTTGGATGTTAGAAGACCCCACGGAGCGAAGACGGCTGATTTGGGGGCGGGTTTCGGGGGCAAATTTGGAAAAATCATTTTGGTCATAATTTGGACCAGTCGCGGATAGGGCGAAAGATTAAATCTCAACGGATCTTCTTTATCTTCTGAATATTGATGCGTTTGGATGTTAGAAGACCCCACGGAGCAAATACGGCTGATTTGGGGGGGGTTTCGGGGGCAAATTTGGAAAAATCATTTTGGTCATAATTTGGACCAGTCGCGGATAGGGCGAAAGACTAAATCTCAACGGATCTTCTTTATCCTCTGAATATTGATGCGTTTGGATGTTAGAAGACCCCACGGAGCGAAGACGGCTGATTTGGGGGGGGTTTCGGGGGCAAATTTGGAAAAATCGTTTTGGTCATAATTTGGACCAGTCGCGGATAGGGCAAAAGACTAAATCTCAACGGATCTTCTTTATCTTCTGAATATTGATGCGTTTGGATGTTAGAAGACCCCACGGAGCAAAGACGGCTGATTTTGGGGGGGGTTTCGGGGGCAAATTTGGAAAAATCATTTTGTTCATAATTTGGACCAGTCGCGGATAGGGCGAAAGACTAAATCTCAACGGATCTTCTTTATCTTCTGAATATTGATGCGTTTGGATGTTAGAAGACCCCACGGAGCGAAGACGGCTGATTTGGGGGGGGGGTTTCTGGGGCAAATTTGGAAAAATCATTTTGGTCATAATTTGGACCAGTCGCGGATAGGGCGAAAGACTAAATCTCAACGGATCTTCTTTATCTTCTGAATATTGATGCGTTTGGATGTTAGAAGACCCCACGGAGCGAAGACGGCTGATTGGGGGGGGTTTCGGGGGCAAATTTGGAAAAATCATTTTGGTCATGATTTGGACCAGTCGCGGATAGGGCGAAAGACTAAATCTCAACGGATCTTCTTTATCTTCTGAATATTGATGCGTTTGGATGTTAGAAGACCCCACGGAGCAAAGACGGCTGATTTGGGGGGGGTTTCGGGGGCAAATTTGGAAAAATCATTTTGGTCATAATTTGGACCAGTCGCGGATAGGGCGAAAGACTAAATCTCAACGGATCTTCTTTATCTTCTGAATATTGATGCGTTTGGATGTTAGAAGACCCCACGGAGCGAAGACGGCTGATTTGGGGGGGGTTTCGGGGGCAAATTTGGAAAAATCATTTTGGTCATAATTTGGACCAGTCGCGGATAGGGCGAAAGACTAAATCTCAACGGTCTTCTTTATCTTCTGAATATTGATGCGTTTGGATGTTAGAAGACCCCACGGAGCGAAGACGGCTGATTTGGGGGGGGTTTCGGGGGCAAATTTGGAAAAATCATTTTGGTCATAATTTGGACTAGTCGCGGATAGGGCGAAAGACTAAATCTCAACGGATCTTCTTTATCTTCTGAATATTGATGCGTTTGGATGTTAGAAGACCCCACGGAGCGAAGACGGCTGATTTGGGGGGGGTGGTTTCGGGGGCAAATTTGGAAAAATCATTTTGGTCATAATTTGAACCAGTCGCGGATAGGGCGAAAGACTAAATCTCAACGGATCTTCTTTATCTTCTGAATATTGATGCGTTTGGATGTTAGAAGACCCCACAAAGCGAAGACGGCTGATTTGGGGGGGGGTTTCGGGGGCAAATTTGGAAAAATCATTTTGGTCATAATTTGGACCAGTCGCGGATAGGGCGAAAGATTAAATCTCAACGGATCTTCTTTATCTTCTGAATATAAATGCGTTTGGATATTAGAAGACCCCACGGAGCAAATACGGCTGATTTGGGGGGGGTTTCGGGGGCAAATTTTGAAAAATCATTTTGGTCATAATTTGGACCAGTCGCGGATAGGGCGAAAGACTAAATCTCAACGGATCTTCTTTATCTTCTGAATATTGATGCGTTTGGATGTTAGAAGACCCCACGGAGCGAAGACAACTGATTTGGGGGGGGTTTCGGGGGAAAATTTGGAAAAATCGTTTTGGTCATAATTTGGACCAGTCGCGGATAAGGCGAAAGACTAAATCTCAACAGATCTTCTTTATCTTCTGAATATTGATGCGTTTGGATGTTAGAAGACCCCACGGAGCAAAGACGGCTGATTTTGGGGGGGGTTTCGGGGGCAAATTTGGAAAAATCATTTTGTTCATAATTTGGACCAGTCGCGGATAGGGCGAAAGACTAAATCTCAACGGATCTTCTTTATCTTCTGAATATTGATGCGTTTGGATGTTAGAAGACCCCACGGAGCGAAGACGGCTGATTTGGGGGGGGGTGTCGGGGGCAAATTTGGAAAAATCATTTTGGTCATAATTTGGACCAGTCGCGGATAGGGCAAAAGACTAAATCTCAACGGATCTTCTTTATCTTCTGAATATTGATGCGTTTGGATGTTAGAAGACCCCACGGAGCGAAGACGGCTGATTGGGGGGGGTTTCGGGGCAAATTTGGAAAAATCATTTTGGTCATAATTTGGACCAGTCGCGGATAGGGCGAAAGACTAAATCTCAACGGATCTTCTTTATCTTCTGAATATTGATGCGTTTGGATGTTAGAAGACCCCACGGAGCAAAGACGGCTGATTTGGGGGGGGGGGTTTCGGGGGCAAATTTGGAAAAATCATTTTGGTCATAATTTGGACCAGTCGCGGATAGGGCGAAAGACTAAATCTCAACGGATCTTCTTTATCTTCTGAATATTGATGCGTTTGGATGTTAGAAGACCCCACGGAGCGAAGACGGCTGATTTGGGGGCGGGTTTCGGGGGCAAATTTGGAAAAATCATTTTGGTCCTAATTTGGACCAGTCGCGGATAGGGCGAAAGATTAAATCTCAACGGATCTTCTTTATCTTCTGAATATTGATGCGTTTGGATGTTAGAAGACCCCACGGAGCAAATACGGCTGATTTGGGGGGGGTTTCGGGGGCAAATTTTGAAAAATCATTTTGGTCATAATTTGGACCAGTCGCGGATAGGGCGAAAGACTAAATCTCAACGGATCTTCTTTATCCTCTGAATATTGATGCGTTTGGATGTTAGAAGACCCCACGGAGCGAAGACGGCTGATTTGGGGGGGGTTTCGGGGGCAAATTTGGAAAAATCGTTTTGGTCATAATTTGGACCAGTCGCGGATAGGGCAAAAGACTAAATCTCAACGGATCTTCTTTATCTTCTGAATATTGATGCGTTTGGATGTTAGAAGACCCCACGGAGCAAAGACGGCTGATTTTGGGGGGGGTTTCGGGGGCAAATTTGGAAAAATCATTTTGTTCATAATTTGGACCAGTCGCGGATAGGGCGAAAGACTAAATCTCAACGGATCTTCTTTATCTTCTGAATATTGATGCGTTTGGATGTTAGAAGACCCCACGGAGCGAAGACGGCTGATTTGGGGGGGGGGTTTCTGGGGCAAATTTGGAAAAATCATTTTGGTCATAATTTGGACCAGTCGCGGATAGGGCGAAAGACTAAATCTCAACGGATCTTCTTTATCTTCTGAATATTGATGCGTTTGGATGTTAGAAGACCCCACGGAGCGAAGACGGCTGATTGGGGGGGGTTTCGGGGGCAAATTTGGAAAAATCATTTTGGTCATGATTTGGACCAGTCGCGGATAGGGCGAAAGACTAAATCTCAACGGATCTTCTTTATCTTCTGAATATTGATGCGTTTGGATGTTAGAAGACCCAACGGAGCAAAGACGGCTGATTTGGGGGGGGTTTCGGGGGCAAATTTGGAAAAATCATTTTGGTCATAATTTGGACCAGTCGCGGATAGGGCGAAAGACTAAATCTCAACGGATCTTCTTTATCTTCTGAATATTGATGCGTTTGGATGTTAGAAGACCCCACGGAGCGAAGACGGCTGATTTGGGGGGGGTTTCGGGGGCAAATTTGGAAAAATCATTTTGGTCATAATTTGGACCAGTCGCGGATAGGGCGAAAGACTAAATCTCAACGGTCTTCTTTATCTTCTGAATATTGATGCGTTTGGATGTTAGAAGACCCCACGGAGCGAAGACGGCTGATTTGGGGGGGGTTTCGGGGGCAAATTTGGAAAAATCATTTTGGTCATAATTTGGACTAGTCGCGGATAGGGCGAAAGACTAAATCTCAACGGATCTTCTTTATCTTCTGAATATTGATGCGTTTGGATGTTAGAAGACCCCACGGAGCGAAGACGGCTGATTTGGGGGGGGTGGTTTCGGGGGCAAATTTGGAAAAATCATTTTGGTCATAATTTGAACCAGTCGCGGATAGGGCGAAAGACTAAATCTCAACGGATCTTCTTTATCTTCTGAATATTGATGCGTTTGGATGTTAGAAGACCCCACGGAGCGAAGACGGCTGATTTGGGGGGGGGTTTCGGGGGCAAATTTGGAAAAATTCATTTTGGTCATAATTTGGACCAGTCGCGGATAAGGCGAAAGACTAAATCTCAACGGTCTTCCTTATCTTCTCAATATTGATGCGTTTGGATGTTAGAAGACCCCACGGAGCGAAGACGGCTGATTTGGGGGGGGGTTTCGGGGGCAAATTTGGAAAAATCATTTTGGTCATAATTTGGACCAGTCGCGAATAGGGCGAAAGACTAAATCTCAACGGATCTTCTTTATCTTCTGAATATTGATGCGTTTGGATGTTAGAAGACTCCAGGGAGCAAAGACGGCTGATTTGGGGGGGGGTTTCGGGGGCAAATTTGGAAAAATCATTTTGGTCATAATTTGGACAAGTCGCGGATAGGGCGAAAGACTAAATCTCAACGGATCTTCTTTATCTTCTGAATATTGATGCGTTTGGATGTTAGAAGACCCCACGGAGCAAAGACGGCTGATTTGGGGGGGGGGTTTCGGGGGCAAATTTGGAAAAATCATTTTGGTCATAATTTGGACCAGTTGCGGATAGGGCGAAAGACTAAATCTCAATGGATCTTCTTTATCTTCTGAATATTGATGCATTTGGATGTTAGAAGACCCCAAGGAGCGAAGACGGCTGATTGGGGGGGGGTTTCGGGGGCAAATTTGGAAAAATCATTTTGGTCATAATTTGGACCAGTCGCGGATAGGGGGAAAGACTAAATCTCAACGGATCTTCTTTATCTTCTTAATATTGATGCGTTTGGATGTTAGAAGACCCCACGGAGCGAAGACGGCTGATTTGGGGGGGGTTTCGGGGGCAAATTTCGAAAAATCATTTTGGTCATAATTTGGACCAGTCGCGGATAGGGCGAAAGACTAAATCTCAACGGATCTTCTTTATCTTCTGAATATTGATGCGTTTGGATGTTAGAAGACCCCACGGAGCGAAGACGGCTGATTTGGGGGGGGGTTTGGGGGCAAATTTGGAAAAATCATTTTGGTCATAATTTGGACCAGTCGCGGATAGGGCGAAAGACTAAATCTCAACGGATCTTCTTTATCTTCTGAATATTGATGCGTTTGGACGTTAGAAGACCCCACGGAGCAAAGACGGCTGATTTGGGGGGGGTTTCGGGGGCAAATTTGGAAAAATCATTTTGGTCATAATTTGGACCAGTCGCGGATAGGGCGAAAGACTAAATCTCAACGGATCTTCTTTATCTTCTGAATATTGATGCGTTTGGATGTTAGAAGACCCCACGGAGCAAAGACGGCTGATTTTGGGGGGGGGGTTTCGGGGGCAAATTTGGAAAAATCATTTTGGTCATAATTTGGACCAGTCGCGGATAGGGCGAAAGACTAAATCTCAGTGGATCTTCTTTATCTTCTGAATATTGATGCGTTTGGATGTTAGAAGACCCCACGGAGCGAAGACGGCTGATTTGGGGGGGGTTTCGGGGGCAAATTTTGAAAAATCATTTTGGTCATAATTTGGACCAGTCGCGGATAGGGCGAAAGACTAAATCTCAACGGATCTTCTTTATCTTCTGAATATTGATGCGTTTGGATGTTAGAAGACCCCACGGAGCGAAGACGGCTGATTTGGGGGGGGGGTTTGGGGGCAAATTTGGAAAAATCATTTTGGTCATAATTTGGACCAGTCGCGGATAGGGCGAAAGACTAAATCTCAACGGATCTTCTTTATCTTCTGAATATTGATGCGTTTGGATGTTAGAAGACCCCACGGAGTGAAGACGGCTGATTTGGGGGGGGTTTCGGGGGCAAATTTGGAAAAAACATTTTGGTCATAATTTGGACCAGTCGCGGATAGGGCGAAAGACTAAATCTCAACGGATCTTCTTTATCTTCTGAATATTGATGCGTTTGGATGTTAGAAGACCCCACGGAGCGAAGACGGCTGATTTGGGGGGGGGGTTTCGGGGGCAAATTTGGAAAAATCATTTTGGTCATAATTTGGACCAGTCGCGGATAGGGCGAAAGACTAAATCTCAACGGATCTTCTTTATCTTCTGAATATTGATGCGTTTGGATGTTAGAAGACCCCACGGAGCAAAGACGGCTGATTTGGGGGGGGTTTCGGGGGCAAATTTGGAAAAATCATTTTGGTCATAATTTTGAACAGTCGCGGATAGGGCGAAAGACTAAATCTCAACGGATCTTCTTTATCTTCTGTATATTGATGCGTTTGGATGTTAGAAGACCCATCGGAGCGAAGACGGCTTATTTGGGGGGGGTTTCGGGGGCAAATTTGGAAAAATCATTTTGGTCATAATTTGGACCAGTCGCGGATAGGGCGAAAGACTAAATCTCAACGGATCTTCTTTATCTTCTGAATATTGATGCGTTTGGATGTTAGAAGACCCCACGGAGCGAAGACGGCTGATTTGGGGGGGGGTTTCGGGGGCAAATTTGGAAAAATCATTTTGGTCATAATTTGGACCAGTCGCGGATAGGGCGAAAGATTAAATCTCAACGGATCTTCTTTATCTTCTGAATATTGATGCGTTTGGATGTTAGAAGACCCCACGGAGCAAATACGGCTGATTTGGGGGGGGTTTCGGGGGCAAATTTTGAAAAATCATTTTGGTCATAATTTGGACCAGTCGCGGATAGGGCGAAAGACTAAATCTCAACGGATCTTCTTTATCCTCTGAATATTGATGCGTTTGGATGTTAGAAGACCCCACGGAGCGAAGACGGCTGATTTGGGGGGGGTTTCGGGGGCAAATTTGGAAAAATCGTTTTGGTCATAATTTGGACCAGTCGCGGATAAGGCAAAAGACTAAATCTCAACGGATCTTCTTTATCTTCTGAATATTGATGCGTTTGGATGTTAGAAGACCCCACGGAGCAAAGACGGCTGATTTTGGGGGGGGGTTTCGGGGGCAAATTTGGAAAAATCATTTTGTTCATAATTTGGACCAGTCGCGGATAGGGCGAAAGACTAAATCTCAACGGATCTTCTTTATCTTCTGAATATTGATGCGTTTGGATGTTAGAAGACCCCACGGAGCGAAGACGGCTGATTTGGGGGGGGGGTTTCTGGGGCAAATTTGGAAAAATCATTTTGGTCATAATTTGGACCAGTCGCGGATAGGGCGAAAGACTAAATCTCAACGGATCTTCTTTATCTTCTGAATATTGATGCGTTTGGATGTTAGAAGACCCCACGGAGCGAAGACGGCTGATTGGGGGGGGTTTCGGGGGCAAATTTGGAAAAATCATTTTGGTCATGATTTGGACCAGTCGCGGATAGGGCGAAAGACTAAATCTCAACGGATCTTCTTTATCTTCTGAATATTGATGCGTTTGGATGTTAGAAGACCCCACGGAGCAAAGACGGCTGATTTGGGGGGGGTTTCGGGGGCAAATTTGGAAAAATCATTTTGGTCATAATTTGGACCAGTCGCGGATAGGGCGAAAGACTAAATCTCAACGGATCTTCTTTATCTTCTGAATATTGATGCGTTTGGATGTTAGAAGACCCCACGGAGCGAAGACGGCTGATTTGGGGGGGGTTTCGGGGGCAAATTTGGAAAAATCATTTTGGTCATAATTTGGACCAGTCGCGGATAGGGCGAAAGACTAAATCTCAACGGTCTTATTTATCTTCTGAATATTGATGCGTTTGGATGTTAGAAGACCCCACGGAGCGAAGACGGCTGATTTGGGGGGGGGTTTCGGGGGCAAATTTGGAAAAATCATTTTGGTCATAATTTGGACCAGTCGCGGATAGGGCGAAAGACTAAATCTCAACGGATCTTCTTTATCTTCTGAATATTGATGCGTTTGGATGTTAGAAGACCCCACGGAGCGAAGACGGCTGATTTGGGGGGGTGGTTTCGGGGGCAAATTTGGAAAAATCATTTTGGTCATAATTTGAACCAGTCGCGGATAGGGCGAAAGACTAAATCTCAACGGATCTTCTTTATCTTCTGAATATTGATGCGTTTGGATGTTAGAAGACCCCACGGAGCGAAGACGGCTGATTTGGGGGGGGGTTTCGGGGGCAAATTTGGAAAAATTCATTTTGGTCATAATTTGGACCAGTCGCGGATAAGGCGAAAGACTAAATCTCAACGGTCTTCCTTATCTTCTCAATATTGATGCGTTTGGATGTTAGAAGACCCCACGGAGCGAAGACGGCTGATTTGGGGGGGGGTTTCGGGGGCAAATTTGGAAAAATCATTTTGGTCATAATTTGGACCAGTCGCGGATAGGGCGAAAGACTAAATCTCAACGGATCTTCTTTATCTTCTGAATATTGATGCATTTGATTGTTAGAAGACCCCACGGAGCAAAGACGGCTGATTTTGGGGGGGTTTCAGGGGCAAATTTGGAAAAATCATTTTGGTCATAATTTGGACCAGTCGCGGATAGGGCGAAAGACTAAATCTCAACGGATCTTCTTTATCTTCTGAATATTGATGCGTTTGGATGTTAGAAGACTCCAGGGAGCAAAGACGGCTGATTTGGGGGGGGGGTTTCGGGGGCAAATTTGGAAAAATCATTTTGGTCATAATTTGGACAAGTCGCGGATAGGGCGAAAGACTAAATCTCAACGGATCTTCTTTATCTTCTGAATATTGATGCGTTTGGATGTTAGAAGACCCCACGGAGCAAAGACGGCTGATTTGGGGGGGGGGTTTCGGGGGCAAATTTGGAAAAATCATTTTGGTCATAATTTGGACCAGTTGCGGATAGGGCGAAAGACTAAATCTCAATGGATCTTCTTTATCTTCTGAATATTGATGCATTTGGATGTTAGAAGACCCCAAGGAGCGAAGACGGCTGATTTGGGGGGGGTTTCGGGGGCAAATTTGGAAAAATCATTTTGGTCATAATTTGGACCAGTCGCGGATAGGGGGAAAGACTAAATCTCAACGGATCTTCTTTATCTTCTTAATATTGATGCGTTTGGATGTTAGAAGACCCCACGGAGCGAAGACGGCTGATTTGGGGGGGGTTTCGGGGGCAAATTTCGAAAAATCATTTTGGTCATAATTTGGACCAGTCGCGGATAGGGCGAAAGACTAAATCTCAACGGATCTTCTTTATCTTCTGAATATTGATGCGTTTGGATGTTAGAAGACCCCACGGAGCGAAGACGGCTGATTTGGGGGGGGGTTTCGGGGGCAAATTTGGAAAAATCATTTTGGTCATAATTTGGACCAGTCGCGGATAGGGCGAAAGACTAAATCTCAACGGATCTTCTTTATCTTCTGAATATTGATGCGTTTGGATGTTAGAAGACCCCACGGAGCAAAGACGGCTGATTTGGGGGGGGTTTCGGGGGCAAATTTGGAAAAATCATTTTGGTCATAATTTGGACCAGTCGCGGATAGGGCGAAAGACTAAATCTCAACGGATCTTCTTTATCTTCTGAATATTGATGCGTTTGGATGTTAGAAGACCCCACGGAGCAAAGACGGCTGATTTGGGGGGGGTTTCGGGGGCAAATTTGGAAAAAACATTTTGGTCATAATTTGGACCAGTCGCAGATAGGGCGAAAGACTAAATCTCAACGGATCTTCTTTATCTTCTGAATATTGATGCGTTTGGATGTTAGAAGACCCCACGGAGCAAAGACGGCTGATTTGGGGGGGGGGTTTGGGGGCAAATTTGGAAAAATCATTTTGGTCATAATTTGGACCAGTCGCGGATAGGGCGAAAGACTAAATCTCAACGGATCTTCTTTATCTTCTGAATATTGATGCGTTTGGATGTTAGAAGACCCCACGGAGCGAAGACGGCTGATTTGGGGGGGGGTTTCGGGGGCAAATTTGGAAAAAACATTTTGGTCATAATTTGGACCAGTCGCGGATAGGGCGAAAGACTAAATCTCAACGGATCTTCTTTATCTTCTGAATATTGATGCGTTTGGATGTTAGAAGACCCCACGGAGCGAAGACGGCTGATTTGGGGGGGGGGTTTCGGGGGCAAATTTGGAAAAATCATTTTGGTCATTATTTGGACCAGTCGCGGATAGGGCGAAAGACTAAATCTCAACGGATCTTCTTTATCTTCTGAATATTGATGCGTTTGGATGTTAGAAGACCCCACGGAGCAAAGACGGCTGATTTGGGGGGGGTTTCGGGGGCAAATTTGGAAAAATCATTTTGGTCATAATTTTGAACAGTCGGGGATAGGGCGAAAGACTAAATCTCAACGGATCTTCTTTATCTTCTGTACACTGATGCGTTTGGATGTTAGAAGACCCAACGGAGCGAAGACAGCTTATTTGGGGGGGGTTTCGGGGGCAAATTTGGAAAAATCATTTTGGTCATAATTTGGACCAGTCGCGGATAGGGCGAAAGACTAAATCTCAATGGATCTTCTTTATCTTCTGAATATTGATGCGTTTGGATGTTAGAAGAACCCACGGAGCGAAGACGGCTGATTTGGGGGGGGGGTTTCTGGGGCAAATTTGGAAAAATCATTTTGGTCATAATTTGGACCAGTCGCGGATAGGGCGAAAGACTGAATCTCAACGAATCTTCTTTATCTTTTGAATATTGATGCGTTTGGATGTTATAAGACCCCAGGGAGCAAAGACGGCTGATTTGGGGGGGGGTTTCGGGGGCAAATTTGGAAAAATCATTTTGGTCATAATTTGGACCAGTCGCGGATAGGGCGAAAGACTAAATCTCAACGGATCTTCTTTATCTTCTGAATATTGATGCGTTTGGACGTTAGAAGACCCCACGGAGCAAAGACGGCTGATTTGGGGGGGGTTTCGGGGGCAAATTTGGAAAAATCATTTTGGTCATAATTTGGACCAGTCGCGGATAGGGCGAAAGACTAAATCTCAATGGATCTTCTTTATCTTCTGAATATTGATGCGTTTGGATGTTAGAAGAACCCACGGAGCGAAGACGGCTGATTTGGGGGGGGGTTTCTGGGGCAAATTTGGAAAAATCATTTTGGTCATAATTTGGACCAGTCGCGGATAGGGCGAAAGACTAAATCTCAACGGATCTTCTTTATCTTCTGAATATTGATGCGTTTGGATGTTAGAAGACTCCAGGGAGCAAAGACGGCTGATTTGGGGGGGGGGTTTCGGGGGCAAATTTGGAAAAATCATTTTGGTCATAATTTGGACAAGTCGCGGATAGGGCGAAAGACTAAATCTCAACGGATCTTCTTTATCTTCTGAATATTGATGCGTTTGGATGTTAGAAGACCCCACGGAGCAAAGACGGCTGATTTGGGGGGGGGGTTTCGGGGGCAAATTTGGAAAAATCATTTTGGTCATAATTTGGACCAGTTGCGGATAGGGCGAAAGACTAAATCTCAATGGATCTTCTTTATCTTCTGAATATTGATGCATTTGGATGTTAGAAGACCCCAAGGAGCGAAGACGGCTGATTTGGGGGGGGTTTCGGGGGCAAATTTGGAAAAATCATTTTGGTCATAATTTGGACCAGTCGCGGATAGGGGGAAAGACTAAATCTCAACGGATCTTCTTTATCTTCTTAATATTGATGCGTTTGGATGTTAGAAGACCCCACGGAGCGAAGACGGCTGATTTTGGGGGGGTTTCGGGGGCAAATTTCGAAAAATCATTTTGGTCATAATTTGGACCAGTCGCGGATAGGGCGAAAGACTAAATCTCAACGGATCTTCTTTATCTTCTGAATATTGATGCGTTTGGATGTTAGAAGACCCCACGGAGCGAAGACGGCTGATTTGGGGGGGGGTTTCGGGGGCAAATTTGGAAAAATCATTTTGGTCATAATTTGGACCAGTCGCGGATAGGGCGAAAGACTAAATCTCAACGGATCTTCTTTATCTTCTGAATATTGATGCGTTTGGATGTTAGAAGACCCCACGGAGCAAAGACGGCTGATTTGGGGGGGGTTTCGGGGGCAAATTTGGAAAAATCATTTTGGTCATAATTTGGACCAGTCGCGGATAGGGCGAAAGACTAAATCTCAACGGATCTTCTTTATCTTCTGAATATTGATGCGTTTGGATGTTAGAAGACCCCACGGAGCGAAGACGGCTGATTTGGGGGGGGTTTCGGGGGCAAATTTGGAAAAAACATTTTGGTCATAATTTGGACCAGTCGCAGATAGGGCGAAAGACTAAATCTCAACGGATCTTCTTTATCTTCTGAATATTGATGCGTTTGGATGTTAGAAGACCCCACGGAGCAAAGACGGCTGATTTGGGGGGGGGGTTTGGGGGCAAATTTGGAAAAATCATTTTGGTCATAATTTGGACCAGTCGCGGATAGGGCGAAAGACTAAATCTCAACGGATCTTCTTTATCTTCTGAATATTGATGCGTTTGGATGTTAGAAGACCCCACGGAGCGAAGACGGCTGATTTGGGGGGGGGTTTCGGGGGCAAATTTGGAAAAAACATTTTGGTCATAATTTGGACCAGTCGCGGATAGGGCGAAAGACTAAATCTCAACGGATCTTCTTTATCTTCTGAATATTGATGCGTTTGGATGTTAGAAGACCCCACGGAGCGAAGACGGCTGATTTGGGGGGGGGGTTTCGGGGGCAAATTTGGAAAAATCATTTTGGTCATTATTTGGACCAGTCGCGGATAGGGCGAAAGACTAAATCTCAACGGATCTTCTTTATCTTCTGAATATTGATGCGTTTGGATGTTAGAAGACCCCACGGAGCAAAGACGGCTGATTTGGGGGGGGTTTCGGGGGCAAATTTGGAAAAATCATTTTGGTCATAATTTTGAACAGTCGGGGATAGGGCGAAAGACTAAATCTCAACGGATCTTCTTTATCTTCTGTACACTGATGCGTTTGGATGTTAGAAGACCCAACGGAGCGAAGACAGCTTATTTGGGGGGGGTTTCGGGGGCAAATTTGGAAAAATCATTTTGGTCATAATTTGGACCAGTCGCGGATAGGGCGAAAGACTAAATCTCAATGGATCTTCTTTATCTTCTGAATATTGATGCGTTTGGATGTTAGAAGAACCCACGGAGCGAAGACGGCTGATTTGGGGGGGGGGTTTCTGGGGCAAATTTGGAAAAATCATTTTGGTCATAATTTGGACCAGTCGCGGATAGGGCGAAAGACTGAATCTCAACGAATCTTCTTTATCTTTTGAATATTGATGCGTTTGGATGTTATAAGACCCCAGGGAGCAAAGACGGCTGATTTGGGGGGGGGTTTCGGGGGCAAATTTGGAAAAATCATTTTGGTCATAATTTGGACCAGTCGCGGATAGGGCGAAAGACTAAATCTCAACGGATCTTCTTTATCTTCTGAATATTGATGCGTTTGGACGTTAGAAGACCCCACGGAGCAAAGACGGCTGATTTGGGGGGGGTTTCGGGGGCAAATTTGGAAAAATCATTTTGGTCATAATTTGGACCAGTCGCGGATAGGGCGAAAGACTAAATCTCAACGGATCTTCTTTATCTTCTGAATATTGATGCGTTTGGATGTTAGAAGACCCCACGGAGCAAAGACGGCTGATTTTGGGGGGGGGTTTCGGGGGCAAATTTGGAAAAATCATTTTGGTCATAATTTGGACCAGTCGCGGATAGGGCGAAAGACTAAATCTCAGTGGATCTTCTTTATCTTCTGAATATTGATGCGTTTGGATGTTAGAAGACCCCACGGAGCGAAGACGGCTGATTTGGGGGGGGTTTCGGGGGCAAATTTGGAAAAATCATTTTGGTCATAATTTGGACCAATCGCGGATAGGGCGAAAGACTAAATCTCAACGGATCTTCTTTATCTTCTGAATATTGATGCGTTTGGATGTTAGAAGACCCCACGGAGCGAAGACGGCTGATTTGGGGGGGGGGTTTGGGGGCAAATTTGGAAAAATCATTTTGGTCATAATTTGGACCAGTCGCGGATAGGGCGAAAGACTAAATCTCAACGGATCTTCTTTATCTTCTGAATATTGATGCGTTTGGATGTTAGAAGACCCCACGGAGCGAAGACGGCTGATTTGGGGGGGGTTTCGGGGGCAAATTTGGAAAAAACATTTTGGTCATAATTTGGACCAGTCGCGGATAGGGCGAAAGACTAAATCTCAACGGATCTTCTTTATCTTCTGAATATTGATGCGTTTGGATGTTAGAAGACCCCACGGAGCGAAGACGGCTGATTTGGGGGGGGGGATTTCGGGGGCAAATTTGGAAAAATCATTTTGGTCATAATTTGGACCAGTCGCGGATAGGGCGAAAGACTAAATCTCAACGGATCTTCTTTATCTTCTGAATATTGATGCGTTTGGATGTTAGAAGACCCCACGGAGCGAAGACGGCTGATTTGGGGGGGTTTCGGGGGCAAATTTGGAAAAATCATTTTGGTCATAATTTGGACCAGTCGCGGATAGGGCGAAAGACTAAATCTCAACGGTCTTCTTTATCTTCTGAATATTGATGCGTTTGGATGTTAGAAGACCCCACGGAGCGAAGACGGCTGATTTGGGGGGGGTTTCGGGGGCAAATTTGGAAAAATCATTTTGGTCATAATTTGGACCAGTCGCGGATAGGGCGAAAGACTAAATCTCAACGGATCTTCTTTATCTTCTGAATATTGATGCGTTTGGATGTTAGAAGACCCCACGGAGCGAAGACGGCTGATTTGGGGGGGTGGTTTCGGGGGCAAATTTGGAAAAATCATTTTGGTCATAATTTGAACCAGTCGCGGATAGGGCGAAAGACTAAATCTCAACGGATCTTCTTTATCTTCTGAATATTGATGCGTTTGGATGTTAGAAGACCCCACGGAGCGAAGACGGCTGATTTGGGGGGGGGTTTCGGGGGCAAATTTGGAAAAATTCATTTTGGTCATAATTTGGACCAGTCGCGGATAAGGCGAAAGACTAAATCTCAACGGTCTTCCTTATCTTCTCAATATTGATGCGTTTGGATGTTAGAAGACCCCACGGAGCGAAGACGGCTGATTTGGGGGGGGGTTTCGGGGGCAAATTTGGAAAAATCATTTTGGTCATAATTTGGACCAGTCGCGGATAGGGCGAAAGACTAAATCTCAACGGATCTTCTTTATCTTCTGAATATTGATGCGTTTGATTGTTAGAAGACCCCACGGAGCAAAGACGGCTGATTTTGGGGGGGTTTCAGGGGCAAATTTGGAAAAATCATTTTGGTCATAATTTGGACCAGTCGCGGATAGGGCGAAAGACTAAATCTCAACGGATCTTCTTTATCTTCTGAATATTGATGCGTTTGGATGTTAGAAGACTCCAGGGAGCAAAGACGGCTGATTTGGGGGGGGGGTTTCGGGGGCAAATTTGGAAAAATCATTTTGGTCATAATTTGGACAAGTCGCGGATAGGGCGAAAGACTAAATCTCAACGGATCTTCTTTATCTTCTGAATATTGATGCGTTTGGATGTTAGAAGACCCCACGGAGCAAAGACGGCTGATTTGGGGGGGGGGTTTCGGGGGCAAATTTGGAAAAATCATTTTGGTCATAATTTGGACCAGTTGCGGATAGGGCGAAAGACTAAATCTCAATGGATCTTCTTTATCTTCTGAATATTGATGCATTTGGATGTTAGAAGACCCCAAGGAGCGAAGACGGCTGATTTGGGGGGGGTTTCGGGGGCAAATTTGGAAAAATCATTTTGGTCATAATTTGGACCAGTCGCGGATAGGGGGAAAGACTAAATCTCAACGGATCTTCTTTATCTTCTTAATATTGATGCGTTTCGATGTTAGAAGACCCCACGGAGCGAAGACGGCTGATTTGGGGGGGGTTTCGGGGGCAAATTTCGAAAAATCATTTTGGTCATAATTTGGACCAGTCGCGGATAGGGCGAAAGACTAAATCTCAACGGATCTTCTTTATCTTCTGAATATTGATGCGTTTGGATGTTAGAAGACCCCACGGAGCGAAGACGGCTGATTTGGGGGGGGGTTTCGGGGGCAAATTTGGAAAAATCATTTTGGTCATAATTTGGACCAGTCGCGGATAGGGCGAAAGACTAAATCTCAACGGATCTTCTTTATCTTCTGAATATTGATGCGTTTGGATGTTAGAAGACCCCACGGAGCAAAGACGGCTGATTTGGGGGGGGTTTCGGGGGCAAATTTGGAAAAATCATTTTGGTCATAATTTGGACCAGTCGCGGATAGGGCGAAAGACTAAATCTCAACGGATCTTCTTTATCTTCTGAATATTGATGCGTTTGGATGTTAGAAGACCCCACGGAGCGAAGACGGCTGATTTGGGGGGGGTTTCGGGGGCAAATTTGGAAAAAACATTTTGGTCATAATTTGGACCAGTCGCAGATAGGGCGAAAGACTAAATCTCAACGGATCTTCTTTATCTTCTGAATATTGATGCGTTTGGATGTTAGAAGACCCCACGGAGCAAAGACGGCTGATTTGGGGGGGGGGTTTGGGGGCAAATTTGGAAAAATCATTTTGGTCATAATTTGGACCAGTCGCGGATAGGGCGAAAGACTAAATCTCAACGGATCTTCTTTATCTTCTGAATATTGATGCGTTTGGATGTTAGAAGACCCCACGGAGCGAAGACGGCTGATTTGGGGGGGGTTTCGGGGGCAAATTTGGAAAAAACATTTTGGTCATAATTTGGACCAGTCGCGGATAGGGCGAAAGACTAAATCTCAACGGATCTTCTTTATCTTCTGAATATTGATGCGTTTGGATGTTAGAAGACCCCACGGAGCGAAGACGGCTGATTTGGGGGGGGGGTTTCGGGGGCAAATTTGGAAAAATCATTTTGGTCATTATTTGGACCAGTCGCGGATAGGGCGAAAGACTAAATCTCAACGGATCTTCTTTATCTTCTGAATATTGATGCGTTTGGATGTTAGAAGACCCCACGGAGCAAAGACGGCTGATTTGGGGGGGGTTTCGGGGGCAAATTTGGAAAAATCATTTTGGTCATAATTTTGAACAGTCGCGGATAGGGCGAAAGACTAAATCTCAACGGATCTTCTTTATCTTCTGTACACTGATGCGTTTGGATGTTAGAAGACCCAACGGAGCGAAGACAGCTTATTTGGGGGGGGTTTCGGGGGCAAATTTGGAAAAATCATTTTGGTCATAATTTGGACCAGTCGCGGATAGGGCGAAAGACTAAATCTCAATGGATCTTCTTTATCTTCTGAATATTGATGCGTTTGGATGTTAGAAGAACCCACGGAGCGAAGACGGCTGATTTGGGGGGGGGGTTTCTGGGGCAAATTTGGAAAAATCATTTTGGTCATAATTTGGACCAGTCGCGGATAGGGCGAAAGACTGAATCTCAACGAATCTTCTTTATCTTTTGAATATTGATGCGTTTGGATGTTATAAGACCCCAGGGAGCAAAGACGGCTGATTTGGGGGGGGGTTTCGGGGGCAAATTTGGAAAAATCATTTTGGTCATAATTTGGACCAGTCGCGGATAGGGCGAAAGACTAAATCTCAACGGATCTTCTTTATCTTCTGAATATTGATGCGTTTGGACGTTAGAAGACCCCACGGAGCAAAGACAGCTGATTTGGGGGGGGTTTCGGGGGCAAATTTGGAAAAATCATTTTGGTCATAATTTGGACCAGTCGCGGATAGGGCGAAAGACTAAATCTCAACGGATCTTCTTTATCTTCTGAATATTGATGCGTTTGGATGTTAGAAGACCCCACGGAGCAAAGACGGCTGATTTTGGGGGGGGGTTTCGGGGGCAAATTTGGAAAAATCATTTTGGTCATAATTTGGACCAGTCGCGGATAGGGCGAAAGACTAAATCTCAGTGGATCTTCTTTATCTTCTGAATATTGATGCGTTTGGATGTTAGAAGACCCCACGGAGCGAAGACGGCTGATTTGGGGGGGGTTTCGGGGGCAAATTTGGAAAAATCATTTTGGTCATAATTTGGACCAATCGCGGATAGGGCGAAAGACTAAATCTCAACGGATCTTCTTTATCTTCTGAATATTGATGCGTTTGGATGTTAGAAGACCCCACGGAGCGAAGACGGCTGATTTGGGGGGGGGGTTTGGGGGCAAATTTGGAAAAATCATTTTGGTCATAATTTGGACCAGTCGCGGATAGGGCGAAAGACTAAATCTCAACGGATCTTCTTTATCTTCTGAATATTGATGCGTTTGGATGTTAGAAGACCCCACGGAGCGAAGACGGCTGATTTGGGGGGGGTTTCGGGGGCAAATTTGGAAAAAACATTTTGGTCATAATTTGGACCAGTCGCGGATAGGGCGAAAGACTAAATCTCAACGGATCTTCTTTATCTTCTGAATATTGATGCGTTTGGATGTTAGAAGACCCCACGGAGCGAAGACGGCTGATTTGGGGGGGGGATTTCGGGGGCAAATTTGGAAAAATCATTTTGGTCATAATTTGGACCAGTCGCGGATAGGGCGAAAGACTAAATCTCAACGGATCTTCTTTATCTTCTGAATATTGATGCGTTTGGATGTTAGAAGACCCCACGGAGCAAAGACGGCTGATTTGTATGAGGCGCCGAATGTACCAATATTATATAGAACAATTATTTGTTATATAATCATTATTTATTAAATAATAACTATTATTTATATATAATTTACATTTTATTTGTAAATAACTACTATTATATAAAATATCATTTCTAATTATTTATATATAATTCCAAGTAATACTTCATTATTTGTAAATAATAATAGTTCGACATTCCATTATTTATAAATAATGATTATTTGTTTTTCATTATTTACAAATAATGATTATTTGTTTTTCATTATTTATAAATAATGATTATTTGTTTTTCATTATTTATAAATAATGATTATTTGTTTTTCATTATTTACAAATAATGATTATTTGTTTTTCATTATTTATAAATAATGATTATTTGTTTTTCATTATTTATAAATAATGATAATTGGTTTTTCATTATTTATAAATAATGATTATTTGTTTTTCATTATTTACAAATAATGATTATTTGTTTTTCATTATTTATAAATAATGATTATTTGTTTTTCATTATTTATAAATAATTTGTTGAGTTTTCCATTATTTATAAATAATGATTATTTGTTAAATAATGAAAACGTCTACTTCATTATTTATAAATAATTTTTTCGAGTGCACCATTATTCTCATTATTTATAAATAATCATTATTTAATGTTCGAGTTTTCCATTATTTATAAATAAAGATTATTTGTTAAATAATGAAATATCTACTTCATTATTTATAAATAATAATTTTGTTTCAATATCCCATTAATCATTATTTATAAACAATTTTTACAGTTTGCCATTATATACAAATAATCATTATTTATATACAAATAACCATTATTTATTAAATAATGCCATTATTTATTAAATAATGCCATTATTTATTAAATAATGGAAAACTCGCTATAACATGCAAATGTGGGACCGCCCATGATATGAATATTCATGATGCGATTTCCTTTTTCGTGATTTTTCTTCACAAATTTTTGTCCATTTCCTCTTCATAATGACATTTCTTGAAGCAATTTTCTAGGGATATGGTCTGATTGTAATATTCTTCATTTTCTATATAACTTCGTCTTCGTAGAAATATCAAAAAGTGTAATTTTATACGATTTTTCCTACAGTTCACAATCCCCATAGGCGCGCGTGTACGGTAGGGACAACCGGTGAATCGACGGAGTGCTCTTCATCGAAATACTACGTTGGTTGGTCCCCGGAAGTGGCGGGCGGAATTTAGCCCGAATCCTCGATGGAAGTCGATCAAGTGCATATGAGCTGAGAGAGTGAAATATCAGTGTACTTGTACAGGCCCTTCTACTTTTTATAAATATTAATTTCTTGTTGCTTTTTTTGTTAAGTTAATTTTTCCTGGTGTAGAGATAAGTTTCAGTTGTAATAATGCACTTCAAATACATTTTGGAGTGTCTGTTTGAGGCGTTTGTGGCGATTTCACCCTGGCCCCAAAATGCTCGCAACGACAATATGGGGGCATGATGACCCCTAAATTTTTAAAAACTTATTTTTCTATTGAAAATTATCACAAAATTCACCAAAAGTGTGCACGAAAGCCTTCGTATTTCACTTTTAAAACTCCAAAAAGTGCCCAAATGACAAGCTTGGTCGCTTCGCTGTGTCGCTTTCAACTTGAGAAAGTTTACGCGTCTGCTTCCCCCCCCCCCCCTCCTCCGAAAGAAATTATGTATACGGCCATGCTCTAAAGAGCCTGGCACATTGATTTATGTATACTTCATTTTCATTATTTTTATCTTATTATCATCATGGCCTTACGCAGAATTTTTTCCGGGGGGGGGGTGGGGGGAGCAGGACGCGCGTAAACTTTCTCATAAAAATCTTGAAAAAGCGAAGCGACCAAGCTTGTCATTTGAGCTTGGTCGCGTCGCTGTCTCGCTTTCAAGATTTTTTTGAGAAACTTTACGCGCGTCCTAGCTGCTCCCCCCCCCCCCCCCCGGTAAAAATTCTGTGTAAGGCCATGATGATAATGTGATAAAAATAATGAAAATGAAAAGTACATATAAATCGATGTGCCATATGCTCTTTTGAGCATGGCCGTTCACAGAATTTCTTTTTACAAATAATGAAGTATTACTTGGAATTATATATAAATAATTAGAAATGATATTTTATATAATAGTAGTTATTTACAAATAAAATGTAAATTATATATAAATAATAGTTATTATTTAATAAATAATGATTATATAACAAATAATTGTTCTATATAATATTGGTACATTCGGCGGCTCATAGATTTGGGGGGGGTTTCGGGGGCAAATTTGGAAAAATCATTTTGGTCATAATTTTGAACAGTCGCGGATAGGGCGAAAGACTAAATCTCAACGGATCTTCTTTATCTTCTGTATATTGATGCGTTTGGATGTTAGAAGACCCAACGGAGCGAAGACGGCTTATTTGGGGGGGGTTTCGGGGGCAAATTTGGAAAAATCATTTTGGTCATAATTTGGACCAGTCGCGGATAGGGCGAAAGACTAAATCTCAACGGATCTTCTTTATCTTCTGAATATTGATGCGTTTGGACGTTAGAAGACCCCACGGAGCAAAGACGGCTGATTTGGGGGGGGTTTCGGGGGCAAATTTGGAAAAATCATTTTGGTCATAATTTGGACCAGTCGCGGATAGGGCGAAAGACTAAATCTCAACGGATCTTCTTTATCTTCTGAATATTGATGCGTTTGGATGTTAGAAGACCCCACGGAGCAAAGACGGCTGATTTTGGGGGGGGGTTTCGGGGGCAAATTTGGAAAAATCATTTTGGTCATAATTTGGACCAGTCGCGGATAGGGCGAAAGACTAAATCTCAGTGGATCTTCTTTATCTTCTGAATATTGATGCGTTTGGATGTTAGAAGACCCCACGGAGCAAAGACGGCTGATTTGGGGGGGGTTTCGGGGGCAAATTTGGAAAAATCATTTTGGTCATAATTTGGACCAATCGCGGATAGGGCGAAAGACTAAATCTCAACGGATCTTCTTTATCTTCTGAATATTGATGCGTTTGGATGTTAGAAGACCCCACGGAGCGAAGACGGCTGATTTGGGGGGGGGGTTTGGGGGCAAATTTGGAAAAATCATTTTGGTCATAATTTGGACCAGTCGCGGATAGGGCGAAAGACTAAATCTCAACGGATCTTCTTTATCTTCTGAATATTGATGCGTTTGGATGTTAGAAGACCCCACGGAGCGAAGACGGCTGATTTGGGGGGGGTTTCGGGGGCAAATTTGGAAAAAACATTTTGGTCATAATTTGGACCAGTCGCGGATAGGGCGAAAGACTAAATCTCAACGGATCTTCTTTATCTTCTGAATATTGATGCGTTTGGATGTTAGAAGACCCCACGGAGCGAAGACGGCTGATTTGGGGGGGGGATTTCGGGGGCAAATTTGGAAAAATCATTTTGGTCATAATTTGGACCAGTCGCGGATAGGGCGAAAGACTAAATCTCAACGGATCTTCTTTATCTTCTGAATATTGATGCGTTTGGATGTTAGAAGACCCCACGGAGCAAAGACGGCTGATTTGTATGAGGCGCCGAATGTACCAATATTATATAGAACAATTATTTGTTATATAATCATTATTTATTAAATAATAACTATTATTTATATATAATTTACATTTTATTTGTAAATAACTACTATTATATAAAATATCATTTCTAATTATTTATATATAATTCCAAGTAATACTTCATTATTTGTAAATAATAATAGTTCGACATTCCATTATTTATAAATAATGATTATTTGTTTTTCATTATTTACAAATAATGATTATTTGTTTTTCATTATTTATAAATAATGATTATTTGTTTTTCATTATTTATAAATAATGATTATTTGTTTTTCATTATTTACAAATAATGATTATTTGTTTTTCATTATTTATAAATAATGATTATTTGTTTTTCATTATTTATAAATAATGATAATTGGTTTTTCATTATTTATAAATAATGATTATTTGTTTTTCATTATTTACAAATAATGATTATTTGTTTTTCATTATTTATAAATAATGATTATTTGTTTTTCATTATTTATAAATAATTTGTTGAGTTTTCCATTATTTATAAATAATGATTATTTGTTAAATAATGAAAACGTCTACTTCATTATTTATAAATAATTTTTTCGAGTGCACCATTATTCTCATTATTTATAAATAATCATTATTTAATGTTCGAGTTTTCCATTATTTATAAATAAAGATTATTTGTTAAATAATGAAATATCTACTTCATTATTTATAAATAATAATTTTGTTTCAATATCCCATTAATCATTATTTATAAACAATTTTTACAGTTTGCCATTATATACAAATAATCATTATTTATATACAAATAACCATTATTTATTAAATAATGCCATTATTTATTAAATAATGCCATTATTTATTAAATAATGGAAAACTCGCTATAACATGCAAATGTGGGACCGCCCATGATATGAATATTCATGATGCGATTTCCTTTTTCGTGATTTTTCTTCACAAATTTTTGTCCATTTCCTCTTCATAATGACATTTCTTGAAGCAATTTTCTAGGGATATGGTCTGATTGTAATATTCTTCATTTTCTATATAACTTCGTCTTCGTAGAAATATCAAAAAGTGTAATTTTATACGATTTTTCCTACAGTTCACAATCCCCATAGGCGCGCGTGTACGGTAGGGACAACCGGTGAATCGACGGAGTGCTCTTCATCGAAATACTACGTTGGTTGGTCCCCGGAAGTGGCGGGCGGAATTTAGCCCGAATCCTCGATGGAAGTCGATCAAGTGCATATGAGCTGAGAGAGTGAAATATCAGTGTACTTGTACAGGCCCTTCTACTTTTTATAAATATTAATTTCTTGTTGCTTTTTTTGTTAAGTTAATTTTTCCTGGTGTAGAGATAAGTTTCAGTTGTAATAATGCACTTCAAATACATTTTGGAGTGTCTGTTTGAGGCGTTTGTGGCGATTTCACCCTGGCCCCAAAATGCTCGCAACGACAATATGGGGGCATGATGACCCCTAAATTTTTAAAAACTTATTTTTCTATTGAAAATTATCACAAAATTCACCAAAAGTGTGCACGAAAGCCTTCGTATTTCACTTTTAAAACTCCAAAAAGTGCCCAAATGACAAGCTTGGTCGCTTCGCTGTGTCGCTTTCAACTTGAGAAAGTTTACGCGTCTGCTTCCCCCCCCCCCCCCTCCTCCGAAAGAAATTATGTATACGGCCATGCTCTAAAGAGCCTGGCACATTGATTTATGTATACTTCATTTTCATTATTTTTATCTTATTATCATCATGGCCTTACGCAGAATTTTTTCCGGGGGGGGGGGGTGGGGGGAGCAGGACGCGCGTAAACTTTCTCATAAAAATCTTGAAAAAGCGAAGCGACCAAGCTTGTCATTTGAGCTTGGTCGCGTCGCTGTCTCGCTTTCAAGATTTTTTTGAGAAACTTTACGCGCGTCCTAGCTGCTCCCCCCCCCCCCCCCCGGTAAAAATTCTGTGTAAGGCCATGATGATAATGTGATAAAAATAATGAAAATGAAAAGTACATATAAATCGATGTGCCATATGCTCTTTTGAGCATGGCCGTTCACAGAATTTCTTTCGGGGGGTGGGGGCAGACGCGCGTAAACGTTCTCAAGTTGAAAGCGAGACAGCGAAGCGACCAAGCTTGTCATTTGGGCTTGGTCCCGTGGCTGTCTCGCTTTCAAGATTTTTTTGAGAAAGTTTACGCGCGTCATGCTCCGGCCCCGGCCCCCCTGGAAAAAATTATGCGTAAGGCCATGTTGATAATGAGATAAAAATAATGAAAATGAAAGTATACATAAATCAATGTGCCAGGCTCTTTAGAGCATGGCCGTATACAGAATTTCTTTCGGAGGAGGGGGGGGGGGATATATCGAAGCAGACGCGTAAACGTTCTCAAGTTGAATGCGACACAGCGAAGCGACCAAGCTTGTCATTTGGGCACTTTTTGGAGTTTTAAAAGTGAAATACGAAGGCTTTCGTGCACACTTTTGGTGAATTTTGAGATAATTTTCAATAGAAAAATAAGTTTTTAAAAATTTAGGGGTCATCATGCCCCCGTATTGTCGTTGCAAGCATTTTGGGGCCAGGGTGAAATCGCCCCAAACAGACACTCAAAAATGTATTTGAAGTGCATTATTAGAATTGAAACTTATCTCTACACCAGGAAAAATTAACTTAACAAAAAAAGCAACAAGAAATATTTATAAAAAGTAGAAGGGCCTGTACAAGTACACTGATATTTCACTCTCTCAGCTCATATGCACTTGATCGACTTCCATCGAGGATTCGGTCTAAATTCCGCCCGCCACTTCCGGGGACCAACCAACGTAGTATTTCGATGAAGAGCACTCCGTCGATTCACCGGTTGTCCCTACCGTACACGCGCGCCTATGGGGATTGTGAACTGTAGGAAAAATCGTATAAAATTACACTTTTTGATATTTCTACGAAGACGAAGTTATATAGAAAATGAAGAATATTACAATCAGACCATATCCCTAGAAAATTGCTTCAAGAAATGTCATCATGAAGAGGAAATGGACAAAAATTTGTGAAGAAAAATCACGAAAAAGGAAATCGCATCATGAATATTCATATCATGGGCGGTCCCACATTTGCATGTTATAGCGAGTTTTCCATTATTTAATAAATAATGGCATTATTTAATAAATAATGGCATTATTTAATAAATAATGATTATTTGTATATAATGGCAAACTGTAAAAATTGTTTATAAATAATGATTAATGGGATATTGAAACAAAATTATTATTTATAAATAATGAAGTAGATATTTCATTATTTAACAAATAATCTTTATTTATAAATAATGGAAAACTCGAACATTAAATAATGATTATTTATAAATAATGAGAATAATGGTGCACTCGAAAAAATTATTTATAAATAATGAAGTAGACGTTTTCATTATTTAACAAATAATCATTATTTATAAATAATGGAAAACTCAACAAATTATTTATAAATAATGAAAAACAAATAATCATTATTTATAAATAATGAAAAACAAATAATCATTATTTGTAAATAATGAAAAACAAATAATCATTATTTATAAATAATGAAAAACCAATTATCATTATTTATAAATAATGAAAAACAAATAATCATTATTTATAAATAATGAAAAACAAATAATCATTATTTATAAATAATGAAAAACAAATAATCATTATTTGTAAATAATGAAAAACAAATAATCATTATTTATAAATAATGAAAAACAAATAATCATTATTTATAAATAATGAAAAACAAATAATCATTATTTATAAATAATATAATGTCGAACTATTATTATTTACAAATAATGAAGTATTACTTGGAATTATATATAAATAATTAGAAATGATATTTTATATAATAGTAGTTATTTACAAATAAAATGTAAATTATATATAAATAATAGTTATTATTTAATAAATAATGATTATATAACAAATAATTGTTCTATATAATATTGGTACATTCGGCGGCTCATAGATTTGGGGGGGGTTTCGGGGGCAAATTTGGAAAAATCATTTTGGTCATAATTTTGAACAGTCGCGGATAGGGCGAAAGACTAAATCTCAACGGATCTTCTTTATCTTCTGTATATTGATGCGTTTGGATGTTAGAAGACCCAACGGAGCGAAGACGGCTTATTTGGGGGGGGTTTCGGGGGCAAATTTGGAAAAATCATTTTGGTCATAATTTGGACCAGTCGCGGATAGGGCGAAAGACTAAATCTCAATGGATCTTCTTTATCTTCTGAATATTGATGCGTTTGGATGTTAGAAGAACCCACGGAGCGAAGACGGCTGATTTGGGGGGGGGGTTTCTGGGGCAAATTTGGAAAAATCATTTTGGTCATAATTTGGACCAGTCGCGGATAGGGCGAAAGACTAAATCTCAACGAATCTTCTTTATCTTTTGAATATTGATGCGTTTGGATGTTAGAAGACCCCAGGGAGCAAAGACGGCTGATTTGGGGGGGGGGTTTCGGGGGCAAATTTGGAAAAATCATTTTGGTCATAATTTGGACCAGTCGCGGATAGGGCGAAAGACTAAATCTCAACGGATCTTCTTTATCTTCTGAATATTGATGCATTTGGATGTTAGAAGACCCCACGGAGCGAAGACGGCTGATTTGGGGGGGGTTTCGGGGGCAAATTTGGAAAAATCATTTTGGTCATAATTTGGACCAGTCGCGGATAGGGGGAAAGACTAAATCTCAACGAATCTTCTTTATCTTCTGAATATTGATGCGTTTGGATGTTAGAAGACCCCACGGAGCGAAGACGGCTGATTTGGGGGGGGTTTCGGGGGCAAATTTGGAAAAATCATTTTGGTCATAATTTGGACCAGTTGCGGATAGGGCGAAAGACTAAATCTCAACGGATCTTCTTTATCTTCTGAATATTGATGCGTTTGGATGTTAGAAGACCCCACGGAGCGAAGACGGTTGATTTGGGGGGGGTTTCGGGGGCAAATTTGGAAAAATCATTTTGGTCATAATTTGGACCAGTCGCGGATAGGGCGAAAGACTAAATCTCAACGGATCTTCTTTATCTTCTGAATATTGATGCGTTTGGATGTTAGAAGACCCCACGGAGCGAAGACGGCTGATTTGGGGGGGGTTTCGGGGGCAAATTTGGAAAAATCATTTTGGTCATAATTTGGACCAGTCGCGGATAGGGCGAAAGACTAAATCTCAATGGATCTTCTTTATCTTCTGAATATTGATGCGTTTGGATGTTAGAAGACCCCACGGAGCGAAGACGGCTGATTTGGGGGGGGGTTTGGGGGCAAATTTGGAAAAATCATTTTGGTCATAATTTGGACCAGTCGCGGATAGGGCGAAAGACTAAATCTCAACGGATCTTCTTTATCTTCTGAATATTGATGCGTTTGGATGTTAGAAGACCCCAAGGAGCGAAGACGGCTGATTTGGGGGGGGGATTTCGGGGGCAAATTTGGAAAAATCATTTTGGTCATAATTTGGACCAGTCGCGGATAGGGCGAAAGACTAAATCTCAACGGATCTTCTTTATCTTCTGAATATTGATGCGTTTGGATGTTAGAAGACCCCAAGGAGCGAAGACGGCTGATTTGGGGGGGGGGTTTGGGGGCAAATTTGGAAAAATCATTTTGGTCATAATTTGGACCAGTCGTGGATAGGGCGAAAGACTAAATCTCAACGGATCTTCTTTATCTTCTGAATATTGATGCGTTTGGATGTTAGAAGACCCCACGGAGCGAAGACGGCTGATTTGGTGGGGGGTTTCGGGGGCAAATTTGGAAAAATCATTTTGGTCATAATTTGGACCAGTCGCGGATAGGGCGAAAGACTAAATCTCAACGGATCTTCTTTATCTTCTGAATATTGATGCGTTTAGATGTTAGAAGACCCCACGGAGCAAAGACGGCTGATTTGGGGGGGGGTTTCGGGGGCAAATTTGGAAAAATCATTTTGGTCATAATTTGGACCAGTCGCGGATAGGGCGAAAGACTAAATCTCAACGGATCTTCTTTATCTTCTGAGTATTGATGCGTTTGGATGTTAGAAGACCCCACGGAGCGAAGACGGCTGATTTGGGGGGGGGGGTTTCGGGGGCAAATTTGGAAAAATGATTTTGGTCATAATTTGGACCAGTCGCGGATAGGGCGAAAGACTAAATCTCAACGGATCTTCTTTATCTTCTGAATATTGATGCGTTTGGATGTTAGAAGACCCCACGGAGCGAAGACGGCTGATTTGGGGGGGGGTTTCGGGGGCAAATTTGGAAAAATCATTTTGGTCATAATTTGGACCAGTCGCGGATAGGGCGAAAGACTAAATCTCAACGGATCTTCTTTATCTTCTGAATATTGATGCGTTTGGATGTTAGAAGACCCCACGGAGCGAAGACGGCTGATTTGGGGGGGGGTTTCAGGGGCAAATTTTGAAAAATCATTTTGGTCATAATTTGGACCAGTCGCGGATAGGGCGAAAGACTAAATCTCAACGGATCTTCTTTATCTTCTGAATATTGATGCGTTTGGATGTTAGAAGACCCCACGGAGCAAAGACGGGTGATTTGGGGGGGGGTTTCGGGGGCAAATTTGGAAAAATCATTTTGGTCATAATTTGGACCAGTTGCGGATAGGGCGAAAGACTAAATCTCAATGGATCTTCTTTATCTTCTGAATATTGATGCAATTGGATGTTAGAAGACCCCACGGAGCGAAGACGGCTGATTTGGGGGGGGTTTCGGGGGCAAATTTGGAAAAATCATTTTGGTCATAATTTGGACCAGTCGCGGATAGGGGGAAAGACTAAATCTCAACGAATCTTCTTTATCTTCTGAATATTGATGCGTTTGGATGTTAGAAGACCCCACGGAGCGAAGAAGGCTGATTTGGGGGGGGTTTCGGGGGCAAATTTGGAAAAATCATTTTGGTCATAATTTGGACCAGTTGCGGATAGGGCGAAAGACTAAATCTCAACGGATCTTCTTTATCTTCTGAATATTGATGCGTTTGGATGTTAGAAGACCCCACGGAGCGAAGACGGCTGATTTGGGGGGGGGTTTCGGGGGCAAATTTGGAAAAATCATTTTGGTCATAATTTGGACCAGTCGCGGATAGGGCGAAAGACTAAATCTCAACGGATCTTCTTTATCTTCTGAATATTGATGCGTTTGGATGTTAGAAGACCCCACGGAGCGAAGACGGCTGATTTGGGGGGGGGTTTGGGGGCAAATTTGGAAAAATCATTTTGGTCATAATTTAAACCAGTCGCGGATAGGGCGAAAGACTAAATCTCAACGGATCTTCTTTATCTTCTGAATATTGATGCGTTTGGATGTTAGAAGACCCCACGGAGCGAAGACGGCTGATTTGGGGGGGGTTTCGGGGGCAAATTTGGAAAAATCATTTTGGTCATAATTTGGACCAGTCGCGGATAGGGCGAAAGACTAAATCTCAACGGATCTTCTTTATATTCTGAATATTGATGCGTTTGGATGTTAGAAGACCCCACGGAGCGAAGACGGCTGATTTGGGGGGGGGGTTTCGGGGGCAAATTTGGAAAAATCATTTTGGTCATAATTTGGACCAGTCGCGGATAAGGCGAAAGACTAAATCTCAACAGATCTTCTTTATCTTCTGAATATTGATGCGTTTGGATGTTAGAAGACCCCACGGAGCAAAGACGGCTGATTTGGGGGGGGGGTTTCGGGGGCAAATTTGGAAAAATCATTTTGGTCATAATTTTGACCAGTCGCGGATAGGGCGAAAGACCAAATCTCAACGGATCTTCTTTATCTTCTGTATATTGATGCGTTTGGATGTTAGAAGACCCCAAAAAGACGGCTTATTTGGGGGGGGGTTTCGGGGGCAAATTTGGAAAAATCATTTTGGTCATAATTTGGACCAGTCGCGGATAGGGCGAAAGACTAAATCTCAATGGATCTTCTTTATCTTCTGAATATTGATGCGTTTGGATGTTAGAAGAACCCACGGAGCGAAGACGGCTGATTTCATTACGAAAATACACCGTTTGGGGTTTCACCGCTGTTGGGGTCGCAAACTGCGGTAATAGACCCCATTTTTCGTTTGAAACTCTCATTTCTCATTTGAACATTTCCAATTAAGCCCCGATAAACCCATCTTGGCCAGGTAATCCCCGTTGTCTCAATTTCACCTCCACTGGCCAGTAAAGCCAAGGACGAAATGATAAACAACAGCTGTGCTATTACGTAAGACTTCTCTGCCTGAAGAAGGAACTTCGGAATTAAATTATTGTCTTCGATATTTAATCACGTTTTCAAAGGCATATTGTATTCAGACATCCAATATTAGTCCTTTTTCAATTTCGAACGAAGAAAATCGACCTCGAAATAAGGAAAATAAGCGAATAAAAATTAGGTTATGCTTTGCATGCAGGGACTGCCCTTAAAGCGCTGCGCACACGATGCATTCACCGCGTGTACACGGAACTCCATAGCAGGCTCTAAGGCTGCGTTTATGCGACCTCAAGCCAGAATCATGATTTGAATCATGATTTGAATCATGATTCAAAACACAAACATGAATCACAATATCACAGAATCAGCGTTTAGACGACCTTCATTCCAATGCTGTTTCTCCTCAGATTCGGGCCAATCCAGTGCGCATCACTAGTGCGCAGTTTGACAGAGGAAGTTTTTCGCACGTGTTTCGGCTCTCGAAAATTCTTTTGCTTCCATCAGAATTCAGTCTATACCTCATTTTGTTTACTTCTATCATAAAGGGTCCATATGCTTCTATTCATCTTGTTAGTTTATCCAAAATGGTGTTCGGAAGTGAATTTCAGCGTAGATCCAATTTGATATTGATACTGTATACTCAACAACAACTGAGATCATTGTCTGTCCAGTTAATTCATTTACTAGAACTTGAAGTTGAAGACATGACCAAAAAGTGAAAAGTAGTGGACGATGCGATGACCAACACAGAACTTGAACATGACAAGAAATGAATTCATAGTACATAGTCATGTACATACAATGAGCATATAGAGCGCCTTGAGCTTGGCAAGAGTCAAGCCGAAAGTAGCCCGACACAACAGTGAGGTCATATAATCATGATTGTAATCACGATATCGTTTATTCGAACATTTTCGTACGTGATTCTGCAGAAACGTCTTTCCAAACGCCCCTTTTTTCGTGTTTCATGTTTGTGATTCTAATCATGATTATATTCAATTTCGACTAAACGCAATCATGATTCTAGGGTAAAAAAGTGGCGGATAAACGCACCCTTAGACACGTTGCAATCCATCGTGTGTGACCCCCTGCTGTGCTGGGCTGTCGCGTTATCTTCAGACCGAGGTCAAGAAACAGGTGTTTTGATACTTAAATTTCTTGCTTGGGGGCAGTTCGGGATTATAGTGGTTGGAGAAGAGAATTGGTGAAAACGATCTGGGGTATAGCCTTCTCAAACGGAGGTATTTCGTCATGTGAGGGGGGGGTTTCTGGGGCAAATTTGGAAAAATCATTTTGGTCATAATTTGGACCAGTCGCGGATAGGGCGAAAGACTAAATCTCAACGAATCTTCTTTATCTTCTGAATATTGATGCGTTTGGATGTTAGAAGACCCCAGGGAGCAAAGACGGCTGATTTGGGGGGGGGGTTTCGGGGGCAAATTTGGAAAAATCATTTTGGTCATAATTTGGACCAGTCGCGGATAGGGCGAAAGACTAAATCTCAACGGATCTTCGTTATCTTCTGAATATTGATGTGTTTGGATGTTAGAAGACCCCAGGGAGCAAAGACGGCTGATTTGGGGGGGGTTTCGGGGGCAAATTTGGAAAAATCATTTTGGTCATAATTTGGACCAGTCACGGATAGGGCGAAAGACTAAATCTCAACGGATCTTCTTTATCTTCTGAATATTGATGCGTTTGGATGTTAGAAGACCCCACGGAGCGAAGACGGCTGATTTGGGGGGGGTTTCGGGGGCAAATTTGGAAAATCATTTTGGTCATAATTTGGACCAGTCGCGGATCGGGCGAAAGACTAAATCTCAACGGATCTTCTTTATCTTCTGAATATTGATGCGTTTGGATGTTAGAAGACTCCATGGAGCAAAGACGGCTGATTTGGGGGGGGTTTCGGGGGCAAATTTGGAAAAATCATTTTGGTCATAATTTGGACCAGTTGCGGATAGGGCGAAAGACTAAATCTCAACGGATCTTCTTTATCTTCTGAATATTGATGCGTTTGGATGTTAGAAGACCCCACGGAGCGAAGACGGCTGATTTGGGGGGGGGGGTTTCGGGGGCAAATTTGGAAAAATCATTTTGGTCATAATTTGGACCAGTCGCGGATAGGGCGAAAGACTAAATCTCAACGGATCTTCTTTATCTTCTGAATATTGATGCGTTTGGATGTTAGAAGACCCCACGGAGCAAAGACGGCTGATTTGGGGGGGGGTTCGGGGGCAAATTTGGAAAAATCATTTTGGTCATAATTTTGACCAGTTGCGGATAGGGCGAAAGACTAAATCTCAATGGATCTTCTTTATCTTCTGAATATTGATGCATTTGGATGTTAGAAGACCCCACGGAGCGAAGACGGCTGATTTGGGGGGGGTTTCGGGGGCAAATTTGGAAAAATCATTTTGGTCATAATTTGGACCAGTCGCGGATAGGGGGAAAGACTAAATCTCAACGGATCTTCTTTATCTTCTGAATATTGATGCGTTTGGATGTTAGAAGACCCCACGGAGCGAAGACGGCTGATTTGGGGGGGGTTTCGGGGGCAAATTTGGAAAAATCATTTTGGTCATAATTTGGACCAGTCGCGGATAGGGCGAAAGACTAAATCTCAACGGATCTTCTTTATCTTCTGAATATTGATGCGTTTGGATGTTAGAAGACCCCACGGAGCAAAGACGGCTGATTTGGGGGGGGTTTCGGGGGCAAATTTGGAAAAATCATTTTGGTCATAATTTGGACCAGTCGCGGATAGGGCGAAAGACTAAATCTCAACGGATCTTCTTTATCTTCTGAATATTGATGCGTTTGGATGTTAGAAGACCCCACGGAGCGAAGACGGCTGATTTGGGGGGGGTTTCGGGGGCAAATTTGGAAAAATCATTTTGGTCATAATTTGGACCAGTCGCGGATAGGGCGAAAGACTAAATCTCAACGGATCTTCTTTATCTTCTGAATATTGATGCGTTTGGATGTTAGAAGACCCCACGGAGCGAAGACGGCTGATTTGGGGGGGGGGGTTTGGGGGCAAATTTGGAAAAATCATTTTGGTCATAATTTGGACCAGTCGTGGATACGGCGAAAGACTAAATCTCAACGGATCTTCTTTATCTTCTGAATATTGATGCGTTTGGATGTTAGAAGACCCCACGGAGCGAAGACGGCTGATTTGGGGGGGGGTTTCGGGGGCAAATTTGGAAAAATCATTTTGGTCATAATTTGGACCAGTCGCGGATAGGGCGAAAGACTAAATCTCAACGGATCTTCTTTATCTTCTGAATATTGATGCGTTTGGATGTTAGAAGACCCCACGGAGCGAAGACGGCTGATTTGGGGGGGGGGTTTCGGGGGCAAATTTGGAAAAATCATTTTGGTCATAATTTGGACCAGTCGCGGATAGGGCGAAAGACTAAATCTCAACGGATCTTCTTTATCTTCTGAATATTGATGCGTTTGGATGTTAGAAGACCCCACGGAGCAAAGACGGCTGATTTGGGGGGGGGTTTCGGGGGCAAATTTGGAAAAATCATTTTGGTCATAATTTTGACCAGTCGCGGATAGGGCGAAAGACTAAATCTCAACGGATCTTCTTTATCTTCTGTATATTGATGCGTTTGGATGTTAGAAGACCCCACGGAGCGAAGACGGCTGATTTGGGGGGGGGGGGTTTCTGGGGCAAATTTGGAAAAATCATTTTGGTCATAATTTGGACCAGTCGCGGATAGGGCGAAAGACTAAATCTCAACGAATCTTCTTTATCTTCTGAATATTGATGCGTTTGGATGTTAGAAGACCCCACGGAGCGAAGACGGCTGATTTGGGGGGGGTTTCGGGGGCAAATTTGGAAAAATCATTTTGGTCATAATTTGGACCAGTCGCGGATAGGGCGAAAGACTAAATCTCAACGGATCTTCTTTATCTTCTGAATATTGATGCGTTTGGATGTTAGAAGACCCCACGGAGCGAAGACGGCTGATTTGGGGGGGGTTTCGGGGGCAAATTTGGAAAAATCATTTTGGTCATAATTTGGACCAGTCGCGGATAGGGCGAAAGACTAAATCTCAATGGATCTTCTTTATCTTCTGAATATTGATGCGTTTGGATGTTAGAAGACCCCACGGAGCGAAGACGGCTGATTTGGGGGGGGGTTTGGGGGCAAATTTGGAAAAATCATTTTGGTCATAATTTGGACCAGTCGCGGATAGGGCGAAAGACTAAATCTCAACGGATCTTCTTTATCTTCTGAATATTGATGCGTTTGGATGTTAGAAGACCCCAAGGAGCGAAGACGGCTGATTTGGGGGGGGGGTTTCGGGGGCAAATTTGGAAAAATCATTTTGGTCATAATTTGGACCAGTCGCGGATAGGGCGAAAGACTAAATCTCAACGGATCTTCTTTATCTTCTGAATATTGATGCGTTTGGATGTTAGAAGACCCCAAGGAGCGAAGACGGCTGATTTGGGGGGGGGGGTTTGGGGGCAAATTTGGTAAAATCATTTTGGTCATAATTTGGACCAGTCGTGGATAGGGCGAAAGACTAAATCTCAACGGATCTTCTTTATCTTCTGAATATTGATGCGTTTGGATGTTAGAAGACCCCACGGAGCGAAGACGGCTGATTTGGTGGGGGGGTTTCGGGGGCAAATTTGGAAAAATCATTTTGGTCATAATTTGGACCAGTCGCGGATAGGGCGAAAGACTAAATCTCAACGGATCTTCTTTATCTTCTGAATATTGATGCGTTTAGATGTTAGAAGACCCCACGGAGCAAAGACGGCTGATTTGGGGGGGGTTTCGGGGGCAAATTTGGAAAAATCATTTTGGTCATAATTTGGACCAGTCGCGGATAGGGCGAAAGACTAAATCTCAACGGATCTTCTTTATCTTCTGAATATTGATGCGTTTGGATGTTAGAAGACCCCACGGAGCGAAGACGGCTGATTTGGGGGGGGGGGTTTCGGGGGCAAATTTGGAAAAATGATTTTGGTCATAATTTGGACCAGTCGCGGATAGGGCGAAAGACTAAATCTCAACGGATCTTCTTTATCTTCTGAATATTGATGCGTTTGGATGTTAGAAGACCCCACGGAGCGAAGACGGCTGATTTGGGGGGGGGTTTCGGGGGCAAATTTGGAAAAATCATTTTGGTCATAATTTGGACCAGTCGCGGATAGGGCGAAAGACTAAATCTCAACGGATCTTCTTTATCTTCTGAATATTGATGCGTTTGGATGTTAGAAGACCCCACGGAGCGAAGACGGCTGATTTGGGGGGGGGGTTTCAGGGGCAAATTTTGAAAAATCATTTTGGTCATAATTTGGACCAGTCGCGGATAGGGCGAAAGACTAAATCTCAACGGATCTTCTTTATCTTCTGAATATTGATGCGTTTGGATGTTAGAAGACCCCACGGAGCAAAGACGGGTGATTTGGGGGGGGGTTTCGGGGGCAAATTTGGAAAAATCATTTTGGTCATAATTTGGACCAGTTGCGGATAGGGCGAAAGACTAAATCTCAATGGATCTTCTTTATCTTCTGAATATTGATGCAATTGGATGTTAGAAGACCCCACGGAGCGAAGACGGCTGATTTGGGGGGGGTTTCGGGGGCAAATTTGGAAAAATCATTTTGGTCATAATTTGGACCAGTCGCGGATAGGGGGAAAGACTAAATCTCAACGAATCTTCTTTATCTTCTGAATATTGATGCGTTTGGATGTTAGAAGACCCCACGGAGCGAAGAAGGCTGATTTGGGGGGGGTTTCGGGGGCAAATTTGGAAAAATCATTTTGGTCATAATTTGGACCAGTTGCGGATAGGGCGAAAGACTAAATCTCAACGGATCTTCTTTATCTTCTGAATATTGATGCGTTTGGATGTTAGAAGACCCCACGGAGCGAAGACGGCTGATTTGGGGGGGGGTTTCGGGGGCAAATTTGGAAAAATCATTTTGGTCATAATTTGGACCAGTCGCGGATAGGGCGAAAGACTAAATCTCAACGGATCTTCTTTATCTTCTGAATATTGATGCGTTTGGATGTTAGAAGACCCCACGGAGCGAAGACGGCTGATTTGGGGGGGGTTTCGGGGGCAAATTTGGAAAAATCATTTTGGTCATAATTTGGACCAGTCGCGGATAGGGCGAAAGACTAAATCTCAATGGATCTTCTTTATCTTCTGAATATTGATGCGTTTGGATGTTAGAAGACCCCACGGAGCGAAGACGGCTGATTTGGGGGGGGGTTTGGGGGCAAATTTGGAAAAATCATTTTGGTCATAATTTAAACCAGTCGCGGATAGGGCGAAAGACTAAATCTCAACGGATCTTCTTTATCTTCTGAATATTGATGCGTTTGGATGTTAGAAGACCCCACGGAGCGAAGACGGCTGATTTGGGGGGGGTTTCGGGGGCAAATTTGGAAAAATCATTTTGGTCATAATTTGGACCAGTTGCGGATAGGGCGAAAGACTAAATCTCAACGGATCTTCTTTATATTCTGAATATTGATGCGTTTGGATGTTAGAAGACCCCACGGAGCGAAGACGGCTGATTTGGGGGGGGGGTTTCGGGGGCAAATTTGGAAAAATCATTTTGGTCATAATTTGGACCAGTCGCGGATAAGGCGAAAGACTAAATCTCAACAGATCTTCTTTATCTTCTGAATATTGATGCGTTTGGATGTTAGAAGACCCCACGGAGCAAAGACGGCTGATTTGGGGGGGGGTTTCGGGGGCAAATTTGGAAAAATCATTTTGGTCATAATTTTGACCAGTCGCGGATAGGGCGAAAGACCAAATCTCAACGGATCTTCTTTATCTTCTGTATATTGATGCGTTTGGATGTTAGAAGACCCCACGGAGCGAAGACGGCTTATTTGGGGGGGGGTTTCGGGGGCAAATTTGGAAAAATCATTTTGGTCATAATTTGGACCAGTCGCGGATAGGGCGAAAGACTAAATCTCAATGGATCTTCTTTATCTTCTGAATATTGATGCGTTTGGATGTTAGAAGAACCCACGGAGCGAAGACGGCTGATTTCATTACGAAAATACACCGTTTGGGGTTTCACCGCTGTTGGGGTCGCAAACTGCGGTAATAGACCCCATTTTTCGTTTGAAACTCTCATTTCTCATTTGAACATTTCCAATTAAGCCCCGATAAACCCATCTTGGCCAGGTAATCCCCGTTGTCTCAATTTCACCTCCACTGGCCAGTAAAGCCAAGGACGAAATGATAAACAACAGCTGTGCTATTACGTAAGACTTCTCTGCCTGAAGAAGGAACTTCGGAATTAAATTATTGTCTTCGATATTTAATCACGTTTTCAAAGGCATATTGTATTCAGACATCCAATATTAGTCCTTTTTCAATTTCGAACGAAGAAAATCGACCTCGAAATAAGGAAAATAAGCGAATAAAAATTAGGTTATGCTTTGCATGCAGGGACTGCCCTTAAAGCGCTGCGCACACGATGCATTCACCGCGTGTACACGGAACTCCATAGCAGGCTCTAAGGCTGCGTTTATGCGACCTCAAGCCAGAATCATGATTTGAATCATGATTTGAATCATGATTCAAAACACAAACATGAATCACAATATCACAGAATCAGCGTTTAGACGACCTTCATTCCAATGCTGTTTCTCCTCAGATTCGGGCCAATCCAGTGCGCATCACTAGTGCGCAGTTTGACAGAGGAAGTTTTTCGCACGTGTTTCGGCTCTCGAAAATTCTTTTGCTTCCATCAGAATTCAGTCTATACCTCATTTTGTTTACTTCTATCATAAAGGGTCCATATGCTTCTATTCATCTTGTTAGTTTATCCAAAATGGTGTTCGGAAGTGAATTTCAGCGTAGATCCAATTTGATATTGATACTGTATACTCAACAACAACTGAGATCATTGTCTGTCCAGTTAATTCATTTACTAGAACTTGAAGTTGAAGACATGACCAAAAAGTGAAAAGTAGTGGACGATGCGATGACCAACACAGAACTTGAACATGACAAGAAATGAATTCATAGTACATAGTCATGTACATACAATGAGCATATAGAGCGCCTTGAGCTTGGCAAGAGTCAAGCCGAAAGTAGCCCGACACAACAGTGAGGTCATATAATCATGATTGTAATCACGATATCGTTTATTCGAACATTTTCGTACGTGATTCTGCAGAAACGTCTTTCCAAACGCCCCTTTTTTCGTGTTTCATGTTTGTGATTCTAATCATGATTATATTCAATTTCGACTAAACGCAATCATGATTCTAGGGTAAAAAAGTGGCGGATAAACGCACCCTTAGACACGTTGCAATCCATCGTGTGTGACCCCCTGCTGTGCTGGGCTGTCGCGTTATCTTCAGACCGAGGTCAAGAAACAGGTGTTTTGATACTTAAATTTCTTGCTTGGGGGCAGTTCGGGATTATAGTGGTTGGAGAAGAGAATTGGTGAAAACGATCTGGGGTATAGCCTTCTCAAACGGAGGTATTTCGTCATGTGGGGGGGGGGGTTTCTGGGGCAAATTTGGAAAAATCATTTTGGTCATAATTTGGACCAGTCGCGGATAGGGCGAAAGACTAAATCTCAACGAATCTTCTTTATCTTCTGAATATTGATGCGTTTGGATGTTAGAAGACCCCAGGGAGCAAAGACGGCTGATTTGGGGGGGGGGGTTTCGGGGGCAAATTTGGAAAAATCATTTTGGTCATAATTTGGACCAGTCGCGGATAGGGCGAAAGACTAAATCTCAACGGATCTTCGTTATCTTCTGAATATTGATGTGTTTGGATGTTAGAAGACCCCAGGGAGCAAAGACGGCTGATTTGGGGGGGGTTTCGGGGGCAAATTTGGAAAAATCATTTTGGTCATAATTTGGACCAGTCGCGGATAGGGCGAAAGACTAAATCTCAACGGATCTTCTTTATCTTCTGAATATTGATGCGTTTGGATGTTAGAAGACCCCACGGAGCGAAGACGGCTGATTTGGGGGGGGTTTCGGGGGCAAATTTGGAAAATCATTTTGGTCATAATTTGGACCAGTCGCGGATCGGGCGAAAGACTAAATCTCAACGGATCTTCTTTATCTTCTGAATATTGATGCGTTTGGATGTTAGAAGACTCCATGGAGCAAAGACGGCTGATTTGGGGGGGGTTTCGGGGGCAAATTTGGAAAAATCATTTTGGTCATAATTTGGACCAGTTGCGGATAGGGCGAAAGACTAAATCTCAACGGATCTTCTTTATCTTCTGAATATTGATGCGTTTGGATGTTAGAAGACCCCACGGAGCGAAGACGGCTGATTTGGGGGGGGGGGGTTTCGGGGGCAAATTTGGAAAAATCATTTTGGTCATAATTTGGACCAGTCGCGGATAGGGCGAAAGACTAAATCTCAACGGATCTTCTTTATCTTCTGAATATTGATGCGTTTGGATGTTAGAAGACCCCACGGAGCAAAGACGGCTGATTTGGGGGGGGGTTCGGGGGCAAATTTGGAAAAATCATTTTGGTCATAATTTTGACCAGTTGCGGATAGGGCGAAAGACTAAATCTCAATGGATCTTCTTTATCTTCTGAATATTGATGCATTTGGATGTTAGAAGACCCCACGGAGCGAAGACGGCTGATTTGGGGGGGGTTTCGGGGGCAAATTTGGAAAAATCATTTTGGTCATAATTTGGACCAGTCGCGGATAGGGGGAAAGACTAAATCTCAACGGATCTTCTTTATCTTCTGAATATTGATGCGTTTGGATGTTAGAAGACCCCACGGAGCGAAGACGGCTGATTTGGGGGGGGTTTCGGGGGCAAATTTGGAAAAATCATTTTGGTCATAATTTGGACCAGTCGCGGATAGGGCGAAAGACTAAATCTCAACGGATCTTCTTTATCTTCTGAATATTGATGCGTTTGGATGTTAGAAGACCCCACGGAGCGAAGACGGCTGATTTGGGGGGGGTTTCGGGGGCAAATTTGGAAAAATCATTTTGGTCATAATTTGGACCAGTCGCGGATAGGGCGAAAGACTAAATCTCAACGGATCTTCTTTATCTTCTGAATATTGATGCGTTTGGATGTTAGAAGACCCCACGGAGCGAAGACGGCTGATTTGGGGGGGGGGTTTCGGGGGCAAATTTGGAAAAATCATTTTGGTCATAATTTGGACCAGTCGCGGATAGGGCGAAAGACTAAATCTCAACGGATCTTCTTTATCTTCTGAATATTGATGCGTTTGGATGTTAGAAGACCCCACGGAGCAAAGACGGCTGATTTGGGGGGGGTTTCGGGGGCAAATTTGGAAAAATCATTTTGGTCATAATTTTGACCAGTCGCGGATAGGGCGAAAGACTAAATCTCAACGGATCTTCTTTATCTTCTGTATATTGATGCGTTTGGATGTTAGAAGACCCCACGGAGCGAAGACGGCTGATTTGGGGGGGGGGGGTTTCTGGGGCAAATTTGGAAAAATCATTTTGGTCATAATTTGGACCAGTCGCGGATAGGGCGAAAGACTAAATCTCAACGAATCTTCTTTATCTTCTGAATATTGATGCGTTTGGATGTTAGAAGACCCCAGGGAGCGAAGACGGCTGATTTGGGGGGGGGTTTCGGGGGCAAATTTGGAAAAATCATTTTGGTCATAATTTGGACCAGTCGCGGATAGGGCGAAAGACTAAATCTCAACGGATCTTCTTTATCTTCTGAATATTGATGCGTTTGGACGTTAGAAGACCCCACGGAGCAAAGACGGCTGATTTGGGGGGGGTTTCGGGGGCAAATTTGGAAAAATCATTTTGGTCATAATTTGGACCAGTCGCGGATTGGGCGAAAGACTAAATCTCAACGGATCTTCTTTATCTTCTGAATATTGATGCGTTTGGATGTTAGAAGACCCCACGGAGCAAAGACGGCTGATTTTGGGGGGGGTTTCGGGGGCAAATTTGGAAAAATCATTTTGGTCATAATTTGGACCAGTCGCGGATAGGGCGAAAGACTAAATCTCAGTGGATCTTCTTTATCTTCTGAATATTGATGCGTTTGGATGTTAGAAGACCCCACGGAGCGAAGACGGCTGACTTGGGGGGGGTTTCGGGGGAAAATTTGGAAAAATCATTTTGGTCATAATTTGGACCAGTCGCGGATAGGGCGAAAGACTAAATCTCAACGGATCTTCTTTATCTTCTGAATATTGATGTGTTTGGATGTTAGAAGACCCCAGGGAGCAAAGACGGCTGATTTGGGGGGGGTTTCGGGGGCAAATTTGGAAAAATCATTTAGGTCATAATTTGGACCAGTCGCGGATAGGGCGAAAGACTAAATCTCAACGGATCTTCTTTATCTTCTGAATGTTGATGCGTTTGGATGTTAGAAGACCCCACGGAGCGAAGACGGCTGATTTGGGGGGGGGTTTTGGGGGCAAATTTGGAAAATCATTTTGGTCATAATTTGGACCAGTCGCGGATCGGGCGAAAGACTAAATCTCAACGGATCTTCTTTATCTTCTGAATATTGATGCGTTTGGATGTTAGAAGACCCCACGGAGCGAAGACGGCTGATTTGGGGGGGGTTTCGGGGGCAAATTTGGAAAAATCATTTTGGTCATAATTTGGACCAGTTGCGGATAGGGCGAAAGACTAAATCTCAACGGATCTTCTTTATCTTCTGAATATTGATGCGTTTGGATGTTAGAAGACCCCACGGAGCGAAGACGGCTGATTTGGGGGGGGGGTTTCGGGGGCAAATTTGGAAAAATCATTTTGGTCATAATTTGGACCAGTCGCGGATAGGGGGAAAGACTAAATCTCAACGGATCTTCTTTATCTTCTGAATATTGATGCGTTTGGATGTTAGAAGACCCCACGGAGCAAAGACGGCTGATTTGGGGGGGGGTTTCGGGGGCAAATTTGGAAAAATCATTTTGGTCATAATTTGGACCAGTTGCGGATAGGGCGAAAGACTAAATCTCAATGGATCTTCTTTATCTTCTGAATATTGATGCATTTGGATGTTAGAAGACCCCACGGAGCGAAGACGGCTGATTTGGGGGGGGTTTCGGGGGCAAATTTGGAAAAATCATTTTGGTCATAATTTGGACCAGTCGCGGATAGGGGGAAAGACTAAATCTCAACGGATCTTCTTTATCTTCTGAATATTGATGCGTTTGGATGTTAGAAGACCCCACGGAGCGAAGACGGCTGATTTTGGGGGGGTTTCGGGGGCAAATTTGGAAAAATCATTTTGGTCATAATTTGGACCAGTCGCGGATAGGGCGAAAGACTAAATCTCAACGGATCTTCTTTATCTTCTGAATATTGATGCGTTTGGATGTTAGAAGACCCCACGGAGCGAAGACGGCTGATTTGGGGGGGGTTTCGGGGGCAAATTTGGAAAAATCATTTTGGTCATAATTTGGACCAGTCGCGGATAGGGCGAAAGACTAAATCTCAACGGATCTTCTTTATCTTCTGAATATTGATGCGTTTGGATGTTAGAAGACCCCACGGAGCGAAGACGGCTGATTTGGGGGGGGTTTTGGGGGCAAATTTGGAAAAATCATTTTGGTCATAATTTGGACCAGTCGCGGATAGGGCGAAAGACTAAATCTCAACGGATCTTCTTTATCTTCTGAATATTGATGCGTTTGGATGTTAGAAGACCCCACGGAGCGAAGACGGCCGATTTGGGGGGGGGGGGTTTGGGGACAAATTTGGAAAAATCATTTTGGTCATAATTTGGACCAGTCGCGGATAGGGCGAAAGACTAAATCTCAACGGATCTTCTTTATCTTCTGAATATTGATGCGTTTGGATGTTAGAAGACCCCACGGAGCGAAGACGGCTGATTTGGGGGGGGGGGTTCGGGGGCAAATTTGGAAAAATCATTTTGGTCATAATTTGGACCAGTCGCGGATAGGGCGAAAGACTAAATCTCAACGGATCTTCTTTATCTTCTGAATATTGATGCGTTTGGATGTTAGAAGACCCCACGGAGCGAAGACGGCTTATTTGGGGGGGGTTTCGGGGGCAAATTTGGAAAAATCATTTTGGTCATAATTTGGACCAGTCGCGGATAGGGCGAAAGACTAAATCTCAACGGATCTTCTTTATCTTCTGAATATTGATGCGTTTGGACGTTAGAAGACCCCACGGAGCGAAGACGGCTGATTTGGGGGGGGGTTCGGGGGCAAATTTGGAAAAATCATTTGGGTCATAATTTGGACCAGTCGCGGATAGGGCGAAAGACTAAATCTCAGTGGATCTTCTTTATCTTCTGAATATTGATGCGTTTGGATTTTAGAAGACCCCACGGAGCGAAGACGGCTGACTTGGGGGGGGGGTTTTGGGGGCAAATTTGGAAAAATCATTTTGGTCATAATTTGGACCAGTCGCGGATAGGGCGAAAGACTAAATCTCAACGGATCTTCTTTATCTTCTGAATATTGATGTGTTTGGATGTTAGAAGACCCCAGGGAGCAAAGACGGCTGATTTGGGGGGGGTTTCGGGGGCAAATTTGGAAAAATCATTTTGGTCATAATTTGGACCAGTCGCGGATAGGGCGAAAGACTAAATCTCAACGGATCTTCTTTATCTTCTGAATATTGATGCGTTTGGATGTTAGAAGACCCCACGGAGCGAAGACGGCTGATTTGGGGGGGGTTTCGGGGGCAAATTTGGAAAATCATTTTGGTCATAATTTGGACCAGTCGCGGATAGGGCGAAAGACTAAATCTCAACGGATCTTCTTTATCTTCTGAAAATTGATGCGTTTGGATGTTAGAAGACCCCACGGAGCGAAGACGGCTGATTTGGGGGGGGTTTCGGGGGCAAATTTGGAAAAATCATTTTGGTCATAATTTGGACCAGTTGCGGATAGGGCGAAAGACTAAATCTCAACGGATCTTCTTTATCTTCTGAATATTGATGCGTTTGGATGTTAGAAGACCCCACGGAGCGAAGACGGCTGATTTGGGGGGGGGTTTCGGGGGCAAATTTGGAAAAATCATTTTGGTCATAATTTGGACCAGTCGCGGATAGGGCGAAAGACTAAATCTCAACGGATCTTCTTTATCTTCTGAATATTGATGCGTTTGGATGTTAGAAGACCCAACGGAGCAAAGACGGCTGATTTGGGGGGGGGGTTTCGGGGGCAAATTTGGAAAAATCATTTTGGTCATAATTTGGACCAGTTGCGGATAGGGCGAAAGACTAAATCTCAATGGATCTTCTTTATCTTCTGAATATTGATGCATTTGGATGTTAGAAGACCCCACGGAGCGAAGACGGCTGATTTGGGGGGGGTTTCGGGGGCAAATTTGGAAAAATCATTTTGGTCATAATTTGGACCAGTCGCGGATATGGGGAAAGACTAAATCTCAACGGATCTTCTTTATCTTCTGAATATTGATGCGTTTGGATGTTAGAAGACCCCACGGAGCGAAGACGGCTGATTTGGGGGGGGTTTCGGGGGCAAATTTGGAAAAATCATTTTGGTCATAATTTGGACCAGTCGCGGATAGGGCGAAAGACTAAATCTCAACGGATCTTCTTTATCTTCTGAATATTGATGCATTTGGATGTTAGAAGACCCCACGGAGCGAAGACGGCTGATTTGGGGGGGGTTTCGGGGGCAAATTTGGAAAAATCATTTTGGTCATAATTTGGACCAGTCGCGGTTAGGGCGAAAGACTAAATCTCAATGGATCTTCTTTATCTTCTGAATATTGATGCGTTTGGATGTTAGAAGACCCCACGGAGCGAAGACGGCTGATTTGGGGGGGGTTTCGGGGGCAAATTTGGAAAAATCATTTTGGTCATAATTTGGACCAGTCGCAGATAGGGGGAAAGACTAAATCTCAACGGATCTTCTTTATCTTCTGAATATTGATGCGTTTGGATGTTAGAAGACCCCACGGAGCGAAGACGGCTGATTTGGGGGGGGTTTCGGGGGCAAATTTGGAAAAATCATTTTGGTCATAATTTGGACCAGTTGCGGATAGGGCGAAAGACTAAATCTCAACGGATCTTCTTTATCTTCTGAATATTGATGCGTTTGGATGTTAGAAGACCCCACGGAGCGAAGACGGCTGATTTGGGGGGGGGTTTCGGGGGCAAATTTGGAAAAATCATTTTGGTCATAATTTGGACCAGTCGCGGATAGGGCGAAAGACTAAATCTCAACGGATCTTCTTTATCTTCTGAATATTGATGCGTTTGGATGTTAGAAGACCCAACGGAGCAAAGACGGCTGATTTGGGGGGGGGGTTTCGGGGGCAAATTTGGAAAAATCATTTTGGTCATAATTTGGACCAGTTGCGGATAGGGCGAAAGACTAAATCTCAATGGATCTTCTTTATCTTCTGAATATTGATGCATTTGGATGTTAGAAGACCCCACTGAGCGAAGACGGCTGATTTGGGGGGGGTTTCGGGGGCAAATTTGGAAAAATCATTTTGGTCATAATTTGGACCAGTCGCGGATATGGGGAAAGACTAAATCTCAACGGATCTTCTTTATCTTCTGAATATTGATGCGTTTGGATGTTAGAAGACCCCACGGAGCGAAGACGGCTGATTTGGGGGGGGTTTCGGGGGCAAATTTGGAAAAATCATTTTGGTCATAATTTGGACCAGTCGCGGATAGGGCGAAAGACTAAATCTCAACGGATCTTCTTTATCTTCTGAATATTGATGCATTTGGATGTTAGAAGACCCCACGGAGCGAAGACGGCTGATTTGGGGGGGGTTTCGGGGGCAAATTTGGAAAAATCATTTTGGTCATAATTTGGACCAGTCGCGGTTAGGGCGAAAGACTAAATCTCAATGGATCTTCTTTATCTTCTGAATATTGATGCGTTTGGATGTTAGAAGACCCCACGGAGCGAAGACGGCTGATTTGGGGGGGGTTTCGGGGGCAAATTTGGAAAAATCATTTTGGTCATAATTTGGACCAGTCGCGGATAGGGCGAAAGACTAAATCTCAACGGATCTTCTTTATCTTCTGAATATTGATGCGTTTGGATGTTAGAAGACCCCACGGAGCGAAGACGGCTGATTTGGGGGGGGGTTTTGGGGGCAAATTTGGAAAATCATTTTGGTCATAATTTGGACCAGTCGCGGATCGGGCGAAAGACTAAATCTCAACGGATCTTCTTTATCTTCTGAATATTGATGCGTTTGGATGTTAGAAGACCCCACGGAGCGAAGACGGCTGATTTGGGGGGGGTTTCGGGGGCAAATTTGGAAAAATCATTTTGGTCATAATTTGGACCAGTTGCGGATAGGGCGAAAGACTAAATCTCAACGGATCTTCTTTATCTTCTGAATATTGATGCGTTTGGATGTTAGAAGACCCCACGGAGCGAAGACGGCTGATTTGGGGGGGGGGTTTCGGGGGCAAATTTGGAAAAATCATTTTGGTCATAATTTGGACCAGTCGCGGATAGGGGGAAAGACTAAATCTCAACGGATCTTCTTTATCTTCTGAATATTGATGCGTTTGGATGTTAGAAGACCCCACGGAGCAAAGACGGCTGATTTGGGGGGGGGGTTTCGGGGGCAAATTTGGAAAAATCATTTTGGTCATAATTTGGACCAGTTGCGGATAGGGCGAAAGACTAAATCTCAATGGATCTTCTTTATCTTCTGAATATTGATGCATTTGGATGTTAGAAGACCCCACGGAGCGAAGACGGCTGATTTGGGGGGGTTTCGGGGGCAAATTTGGAAAAATCATTTTGGTCATAATTTGGACCAGTCGCGGATAGGGGGAAAGACTAAATCTCAACGGATCTTCTTTATCTTCTGAATATTGATGCGTTTGGATGTTAGAAGACCCCACGGAGCGAAGACGGCTGATTTTGGGGGGGTTTCGGGGGCAAATTTGGAAAAATCATTTTGGTCATAATTTGGACCAGTCGCGGATAGGGCGAAAGACTAAATCTCAACGGATCTTCTTTATCTTCTGAATATTGATGCGTTTGGATGTTAGAAGACCCCACGGAGCGAAGACGGCTGATTTGGGGGGGGTTTCGGGGGCAAATTTGGAAAAATCATTTTGGTCATAATTTGGACCAGTCGCGGATAGGGCGAAAGACTAAATCTCAACGGATCTTCTTTATCTTCTGAATATTGATGCGTTTGGATGTTAGAAGACCCCACGGAGCGAAGACGGCTGATTTGGGGGGGGTTTTGGGGGCAAATTTGGAAAAATCATTTTGGTCATAATTTGGACCAGTCGCGGATAGGGCGAAAGACTAAATCTCAACGGATCTTCTTTATCTTCTGAATATTGATGCGTTTGGATGTTAGAAGACCCCACGGAGCGAAGACGGCCGATTTGGGGGGGGGGGTTTGGGGACAAATTTGGAAAAATCATTTTGGTCATAATTTGGACCAGTCGCGGATAGGGCGAAAGACTAAATCTCAACGGATCTTCTTTATCTTCTGAATATTGATGCGTTTGGATGTTAGAAGACCCCACGGAGCGAAGACGGCTGATTTGGGGGGGGGGGGGTTCGGGGGCAAATTTGGAAAAATCATTTTGGTCATAATTTGGACCAGTCGCGGATAGGGCGAAAGACTAAATCTCAACGGATCTTCTTTATCTTCTGAATATTGATGCGTTTGGATGTTAGAAGACCCCACGGAGCGAAGACGGCTTATTTGGGGGGGGTTTCGGGGGCAAATTTGGAAAAATCATTTTGGTCATAATTTGGACCAGTCGCGGATAGGGCGAAAGACTAAATCTCAACGGATCTTCTTTATCTTCTGAATATTGATGCGTTTGGACGTTAGAAGACCCCACGGAGCGAAGACGGCTGTTTTGGGGGGGGGTTCGGGGGCAAATTTGGAAAAATCATTTGGGTCATAATTTGGACCAGTCGCGGATAGGGCGAAAGACTAAATCTCAGTGGATCTTCTTTATCTTCTGAATATTGATGCGTTTGGATTTTAGAAGACCCCACGGAGCGAAGACGGCTGACTTGGGGGGGGGGTTTCGGGGGCAAATTTGGAAAAATCATTTTGGTCATAATTTGGACCAGTCGCGGATAGGGCGAAAGACTAAATCTCAACGGATCTTCTTTATCTTCTGAATATTGATGTGTTTGGATGTTAGAAGACCCCAGGGAGCAAAGACGGCTGATTTGGGGGGGGTTTCGGGGGCAAATTTGGAAAAATCATTTTGGTCATAATTTGGACCAGTCGCGGATAGGGCGAAAGACTAAATCTCAACGGATCTTCTTTATCTTCTGAAAATTGATGCGTTTGGATGTTAGAAGACCCCACGGAGCGAAGACGGCTGATTTGGGGGGGGTTTCGGGGGCAAATTTGGAAAATCATTTTGGTCATAATTTGGACCAGTCGCGGATAGGGCGAAAGACTAAATCTCAACGGATCTTCTTTATCTTCTGAATATTGATGCGTTTGGATGTTAGAAGACCCCACGGAGCGAAGACGGCTGATTTGGGGGGGGTTTCGGGGGCAAATTTGGAAAAATCATTTTGGTCATAATTTGGACCAGTTGCGGATAGGGCGAAAGACTAAATCTCAACGGATCTTCTTTATCTTCTGAATATTGATGCGTTTGGATGTTAGAAGACCCCACGGAGCGAAGACGGCTGATTTGGGGGGGGGTTTCGGGGGCAAATTTGGAAAAATCATTTTGGTCATAATTTGGACCAGTCGCGGATAGGGCGAAAGACTAAATCTCAACGGATCTTCTTTATCTTCTGAATATTGATGCGTTTGGATGTTAGAAGACCCAACGGAGCAAAGACGGCTGATTTGGGGGGGGGGTTTCGGGGGCAAATTTGGAAAAATCATTTTGGTCATAATTTGGACCAGTTGCGGATAGGGCGAAAGACTAAATCTCAATGGATCTTCTTTATCTTCTGAATATTGATGCATTTGGATGTTAGAAGACCCCACGGAGCGAAGACGGCTGATTTGGGGGGGGTTTCGGGGGCAAATTTGGAAAAATAATTTTGGTCATAATTTGGACCAGTCGCGGATATGGGGAAAGACTAAATCTCAACGGATCTTCTTTATCTTCTGAATATTGATGCGTTTGGATGTTAGAAGACCCCACGGAGCGAAGACGGCTGATTTGGGGGGGGTTTCGGGGGCAAATTTGGAAAAATCATTTTGGTCATAATTTGGACCAGTCGCGGATAGGGCGAAAGACTAAATCTCAACGGATCTTCTTTATCTTCTGAATATTGATGCATTTGGATGTTAGAAGACCCCACGGAGCGAAGACGGCTGATTTGGGGGGGGTTTCGGGGGCAAATTTGGAAAAATCATTTTGGTCATAATTTGGACCAGTCGCGGTTAGGGCGAAAGACTAAATCTCAATGGATCTTCTTTATCTTCTGAATATTGATGCGTTTGGATGTTAGAAGACCCCACGGAGCGAAGACGGCTGATTTGGGGGGGGTTTCGGGGGCAAATTTGGAAAAATCATTTTGGTCATAATTTGGACCATTCGTGGATAGGGGGAAAGACTAAATCTCAACGGATCTTCTTTATCTTCTGAATATTGATGCGTTTGGATGTTAGAAGACCCCACGGAGCGAAGACGGCTGATTTGGGGGGGGTTTCGGGGGCAAATTTGGAAAAATGATTTTGGTCATAATTTGGACCAGTTGCGGATAGGGCGAAAGACTAAATCTCAACGGATCTTCTTTATCTTCTGAATATTGATGCGTTTGGATGTTAGAAGACCCCACGGAGCGAAGACGGCTGATTTGGGGGGGGGTTTCGGGGGCAAATTTGGAAAAATCATTTTGGTCATAATTTGGACCAGTCGCGGATAGGGCGAAAGACTAAATCTCAACGGATCTTCTTTATCTTCTGAATATTGATGCGTTTGGATGTTAGAAGACCCAACGGAGCAAAGACGGCTGATTTGGGGGGGGGGTTTCCGGGGGCAAATTTGGAAAAATCATTTTGGTCATAATTTGGACCAGTTGCGGATAGGGCGAAAGACTAAATCTCAATGGATCTTCTTTATCTTCTGAATATTGATGCATTTGGATGTTAGAAGACCCCACGGAGCGAAGACGGCTGATTTGGGGGGGGTTTCGGGGGCAAATTTGGAAAAATCATTTTGGTCATAATTTGGACCAGTCGCGGATATGGGGAAAGACTAAATCTCAACGGATCTTCTTTATCTTCTGAATATTGATGCGTTTGGATGTTAGAAGACCCCACGGAGCGAAGACGGCTGATTTGGGGGGGGTTTCGGGGGCAAATTTGGAAAAATCATTTTGGTCATAATTTGGACCAGTCGCGGATAGGGCGAAAGACTAAATCTCAACGGATCTTCTTTATCTTCTGAATATTGATGCATTTGGATGTTAGAAGACCCCACGGAGCGAAGACGGCTGATTTGGGGGGGGTTTCGGGGGCAAATTTGGAAAAATCATTTTGGTCATAATTTGGACCAGTCGCGGTTAGGGCGAAAGACTAAATCTCAATGGATCTTCTTTATCTTCTGAATATTGATGCGTTTGGATGTTAGAAGACCCCACGGAGCGAAGACGGCTGATTTGGGGGGGGTTTCGGGGGCAAATTTGGAAAAATCATTTTGGTCATAATTTGGACCAGTCGCGGATAGGGGGAAAGACTAAATCTCAACGGATCTTCTTTATCTTCTGAATATTGATGCGTTTGGATGTTAGAAGACCCCACGGAGCGAAGACGGCTGATTTGGGGGGAGTTTCGGGGGCAAATTTGGAAAAATCATTTTGGTCATAATTTGGACCAGTCGCGGATAGGGCGAAAGACTAAATCTCAACGGATCTTCTTTATCTTCTGAATATTGATGCGTTTGGATGTTAGAAGACGGCTGATTTGGGGGGGGTTTCGGGGGCAAATTTGGAAAAATCATTTTGGTCATAATTTGGACCAGTCGCGGATAGGGCGAAAGACTAAATCTCAACGGATCTTCTTTATCTTCTGAATATTGATGCGTTTGGATGTTAGAAGACCCCACGGAGCGAAGACGGCTGATTTGGGGGGGGTTTCGGGGGCAAATTTGGAAAAATCATTTTGGTCATAATTTGGACCAGTCGCGGATAAGGCGAAAGACTAAATCTCAACGGATCTTCTTTATCTTCTGAATATTGATGCGTTTGGATGTTAGAAGACCCCACGGAGCGAAGACGGCTGATTTGGGGGGGGGGGGTTTGGGGGCAAATTTGGAAAAATCATTTTGGTCATAATTTGGACCAGTCGTGGATAGGGCGAAAGACTAAATCTCAACGGATCTTCTTTATCTTCTGAATATTGATGCGTTTGGATGTTAGAAGACCCCACGGAGCGAAGACGGCTGATTTGGGGTTGGGTTTCGGGGGCAAATTTGGAAAAATCATTTTGGTCATAATTTGGACCAGTCGCGGATAGGGCGAAAGACTAAATCTCAACGGATCTTCTTTATCTTCTGAATATTGATGCGTTTGGATGTTAGAAGACCCCACGGAGCAAAGACGGCTGATTTGGGGGGGGTTTCGGGGGCAAATTTGGAAAAATCATTTTGGTCATAATTTGGACCAGTCGCGGATAGGGCGAAAGACTAAATCTCAACGGATCTTCTTTATCTTCTGAATATTGATGCGTTTGGATGTTAGAAGACCCCACGGAGCGAAGACGGCTGATTTGGGGGGGGGTTTCGGGGGCAAATTTGGAAAAATCATTTTGGTCATAATTTGGACCAGTCGCGGATAGGGCGAAAGACTAAATCTCAACGGATCTTCTTTATCTTCTGAATATTGATGCGTTTGGATGTTAGAAGACCCCACGGAGCAAAGACGGCTGATTTGGGGGGGGTTTCGGGGGCAAATTTGGAAAAATCATTTTGGTCATAATTTTGACCAGTCGCGGATAGGGCGAAAGACTAAATCTCAACGGATCTTCTTTATCTTCTGTATATTGATGCGTTTGGATGTTAGAAGACCCCACGGAGCGAAGACGGCTGATTTGGGGGGGGGGGTTTCTGGGGCAAATTTGGAAAAATCATTTTGGTCATAATTTGGACCAGTCGCAGATAGGGCGAAAGACTAAATCTCAACGAATCTTCTTTATCTTCTGAATATTGATGCGTTTGGATGTTAGAAGACCCCAGGGAGCAAAGACGGCTGATTTGGGGGGGGGTTTCGGGGGCAAATTTGGAAAAATCATTTTGGTCATAATTTGGACCAGTCGCGGATAGGGCGAAAGAGTAAATCTCAACGGATCTTCTTTATCTTCTGAATATTGATGCGTTTGGATGTTAGAAGACCCCACGGAGCAAAGACGGCTGATTTTGGGGGGGGTTTCGGGGGCAAATTTGGAAAAATCATTTTGGTCATAATTTGGACCAGTCGCGGATAGGGCGAAAGACTAAATCTCAGTGGATCTTCTTTATCTTCTGAATATTGATGCGTTTGGATGTTAGAAGACCCCACGGAGCGAAGACGGCTGACTTGGGGGGGGTTTCGGGGGCAAATTTGGAAAAATCATTTTGGTCATAATTTGGACCAGTCGCGGATAGGGCGAAAGACTAAATCTCAACGGATCTTCTTTATCTTCTGAATATTGATGTGTTTGGATGTTAGAAGACCCCAGGGAGCAAAGACGGCTGATTTTGGGGGGGTTTCGGGGGCAAATTTGGAAAAATCATTTTGGTCATAATTTGGACCAGTCGCGGATAGGGCGAAAGACTAAATCTCAACGGATCTTCTTTATCTTCTGAATATTGATGCGTTTGGATGTTAGAAGACCCCACGGAGCGAAGACGGCTGATTTGGGGGGGGTTTTGGGGGCAAATTTGGAAAATCATTTTGGTCATAATTTGGACCAGTCGCGGATCGGGCGAAAGACTAAATCTCAACGGATCTTCTTTATCTTCTGAATATTGATGCGTTTGGATGTTAGAAGACCCCACGGAGCGAAGACGGCTGATTTGGGGGGGGTTTCGGGGGCAAATTTGGAAAAATCATTTTGGTCATAATTTGGACCAGTTGCGGATAGGGCGAAAGACTAAATCTCAACGGATCTTCTTTATCTTCTGAATATTGATGCGTTTGGATGTTAGAAGACCCCACGGAGCGAAGACGGCTGATTTGGGGGGGGGGTTTCGGGGGCAAATTTGGAAAAATCATTTTGGTCATAATTTGGACCAGTCGCGGATAGGGCGAAAGACTAAATCTCAACGGATCTTCTTTATCTTCTGAATATTGATGCGTTTGGATGTTAGAAGACCCCACGGAGCAAAGACGGCTCATTTGGGGGGGGGTTTCGGTGGCAAATTTGGAAAAATCATTTTGGTCATAATTTGGACCAGTTGCGGATAGGGCGAAAGACTAAATCTCAATGGATCTTCTTTATCTTCTGAATATTGATGCATTTGGATGTTAGAAGACCCCACGGAGCGAAGACGGCTGATTTGGGGGGGGTTTCGGGGGCAAATTTGGAAAAATCATTTTGGTCATAATTTGGACCAGTCGCAGATAGGGGGAAAGACTAAATCTCAACGGATCTTCTTTATCTTCTGAATATTGATGCGTTTGGATGTTAGAAGACCCCACGGAGCGAAGACGGCTGATTTTGGGGGGGTTTCGGGGGCAAATTTGGAAAAATCATTTTGGTCATAATTTGGACCAGTCGCGGATAGGGCGAAAGACTAAATCTCAACGGATCTTCTTTATCTTCTGAATATTGATGCGTTTGGATGTTAGAAGACCCCACGGAGCGAAGACGGCTGATTTGGGGGGGGTTTCGGGGGCAAATTTGGAAAAATCATTTTGGTCATAATTTGGACCAGTCGCGGATAGGGCGAAAGACTAAATCTCAACGGATCTTCTTTATCTTCTGAATATTGATGCGTTTGGATGTTAGAAGACCCCACGGAGCAAAGACGGCTGATTTGGGGGGGGTTTCGGGGGCAAATTTGGAAAAATCATTTTGGTCATAATTTGGACCAGTCGCGGATAGGGCGAAAGACTAAATCTCAACGGATCTTCTTTATCTTCTGAATATTGATGCGTTTGGATGTTAGAAGACCCCACGGAGCGAAGACGGCCGATTTGGGGGGGGGGGGGTTTGGGGGCAAATTTGGAAAAATCATTTTGGTCATAATTTGGACCAGTCGCGGATAGGGCGAAAGACTAAATCTCAACGGATCTTCTTTATCTTCTGAATATTGATGCGTTTGGATGTTAGAAGACCCCACGGAGCGAAGACGGCTGATTTGGGGGGGGGTTTCGGGGGCAAATTTGGAAAAATCATTTTGGTCATAATTTGGACCAGTCGCGGATAGGGCGAAAGACTAAATCTCAACGGATCTTCTTTATCTTCTGTATATTGATGCGTTTGGATGTTAGAAGACCCCACGGAGCGAAGACGGCTGACTTGGGGGGGGGGTTTCGGGGGCAAATTTGGAAAAATCATTTGGGTCATAATTTGGACCAGTCGCGGATAGGGCGAAAGACTAAATCTCAACGGATCTTCTTTATCTTCTGAATATTGATGTGTTTGGATGTTAGAAGACCCCAGGGAGCAAAGACGGCTGATTTGGGGGGGGTTTCGGGGGAAATTTGGAAAAATCATTTTGGTCATAATTTGGACCAGTCGCGGATAGGGCGAAAGACTAAATCTCAACGGATCTTCTTTATCTTCTGAATATTGATGCGTTTGGATGTTAGAAGACCCCACGGAGCGAAGACGGCTGATTTGGGGGGGGTTTCGGGGGCAAATTTGGAAAAATCATTTTGGTCATAATTTGGACCAGTTGCGGATAGGGCGAAAGACTAAATCTCAACGTATCTTCTTTATCTTCTGAATATTGATGCATTTGGATGTTAGAAGACCCCACGGAGCGAAGACGGCTGATTTGGGGGGGGTTTCGGGGGCAAATTTGGAAAAATAATTTTGGTCATAATTTGGACCAGTCGCGGATAGGGCGAAAGACTAAATCTCAACGGATCTTCTTTATCTTCTGAATATTGATGCGTTTGGATGTTAGAAGACCCCAAGGAGCAAAGACGGCTGATTTGGGGGGGGTTTCGGGGGCAAATTTGGAAAAATCATTTTGGTCATAATTTGGACCAGTCGCGGATAGGGCGAAAGACTAAATCTCAACGGATCTTCTTTATCTTCTGAATATTGATGCGTTTGGATGTTAGAAGACCCCACGGAGCGAAGACGGCTGATTTGGGGGGGGGGGTTTGGGGGCAAATTTGGAAAAATCATTTTGGTCATAATTTGGACCAGTCGCGGATAAGGAAAGACTAAATCTCAACGGATCTTCTTTATCTTCTGAATATTGATGCGTTTGGATGTTAGAAGACCCCACGGAGCGAAGACGGCTGATTTGGGGGGGGGTTTCGGGGGCAAATTTTGAAAAATCATTTTGGTCATAATTTGGACCAGTCGCGGATAGGGCGAAAGACTAAATCTCAACGGATCTTCTTTATCTTCTGAATATTGATGCGTTTGGATGTTAGAAGACCCCACGGAGCGAAGACGGCTGATTTGGGGGGGGGTTTCGGGGGCAAATTTGGAAAAATCATTTTGGTCATAATTTGGACCAGTCGCGGATAGGGCGAAAGACTAAATCTCAACGGATCTTCTTTATCTTCTGAATATTGATGCGTTTGGATGTTAGAAGACCCCACGGAGCAAAGACGGCTGATTTGGGGGGGGGTTTCGGGGGCAAATTTGGAAAAATCATTTTGGTCATAATTTTGACCAGTCGCGGATAGGGCGAAAGACTAAATCTCAACGGATCTTCTTTATCTTCTGTATATTGATGCGTTTGGATGTTAGAAGACCCCACGAAGCGAAGACGGCTTATTTGGGGGGGGTTTCGGGGGCAAATTTGGAAAAATCATTTTGGTCATAATTTGGACCAGTCGCGGATAGGGCGAAAGACTAAATCTCAATGGATCTTCTTTATCTTCTGAATATTGATGCGTTTGGATGTTAGAAGAACCCACGGAGCGAAGACGGCTGATTTGGGGGGGTTTCTGGGGCAAATTTGGAAAAATAATTTTGGTCATAATTTGGACCAGTCGCGGATAGGGCGAAAGACTAAATCTCAACGAATCTTCTTTATCTTCTGAATATTGATGCGTTTGGATGTTAGAAGACCCCAGGGAGCAAAGACAGCTGATTTGGGGGGGGTTTCGGGGGCAAATTTGGAAAAATCATTTTGGTCATAATTTGGACCAGTCGCGGATAGGGCGAAAGACTAAATCTCAACGGATCTTCTTTATCTTCTGAATATTGATGCGTTTGGATGTTAGAAGACCCCACGGAGCAAAGACGGCTGATTTGGGGGGGGTTTCGGGGGCAAATTTGGAAAAATCATTTTGGTCATAATTTGGACCAGTCGCGGATAGGGCGAAAGACTAAATCTCAGTGGATCTTCTTTATCTTCTGAATATTGATGCGTTTGGATGTTAGAAGACCCCACGGAGCGAAGACGGCTGACTTGGGGGGGGTTTCGGGGGCAAATTTGGAAAAATCATTTTGGTCATAATTTGGACCAGTCGCGGATAGGGCGAAAGACTAAATCTCAACGGATCTTCTTTATCTTCTGAATATTGATGTGTTTGGATGTTAGAAGACCCCAGGGAGCAAAGACGGCTGATTTGGGGGGGGTTTCAGGGGCAAATTTGGAAAAATCATTTTGGTCATAATTTGGACCAGTCGCGGATAGGGCGAAAGACTAAATCTCAGTGGATCTTCTTTATCTTCTGAATATTGATGCGTTTGGATTTTAGAAGACCCCACGGAGCGAAGACGGCTGACTTTGGGGGGGGTTTCGGGGGCAAATTTGGAAAAATCATTTGTGTCATAATTTGGACCAGTCGCGGATAGGGCGAAAGACTAAATCTCAACGGATCTTCTTTATCTTCTGAATATTGATGTGTTTGGATGTTAGAAGACCCCAGGGAGAAAAGACGGCTGATTTAGGGGGGGTTTCGGGGGCAAATTTGGAAAAATCATTTTGGTCATAATTTGGACCAGTCGCGGATAGGGCGAAAGACTAAATCTCAACGGATCTTCTTTATCTTCTGAATATTGATGCGTTTGGATGTTAGAAGACCCCACGGAGCGAAGACGGCTGATTTGGGGGGGGTTTCGGGGGCAAATTTGGAAAATCATTTTGGTCATAATTTGGACCAGTCGCGGATAGGGCGAAAGACTAAATCTCAACGGATCTTCTTTATCTTCTGAATATTGATGCGTTTGGATGTTAGAAGACCCCACGGAGCGAACACGGCTGATTTGGGGGGGGTTTCGTGGGCAAATTTGGAAAAATCATTTTGGTCATAATTTGGACCAGTTGCGGATAGGGCGAAAGACTAAATCTCAACGGATCTTCTTTATCTTCTGAATATTGATGCGTTTGGATGTTAGAAGACCCCACGGAGCGAAGACGGCTGATTTGGGGGGGGGGTTTCAGGGGCAAATTTGGAAAAATCATTTTGGTCATAATTTGGACCAGTCGCGGATAGGGCGAAAGACTAAATCTCAACGGATCTTCTTTATCTTCTGAATATTGATGCGTTTGGATGTTAGAAGACCCCACGGAGCAAAGACGGCTGATTTGGGGGGGGGTTTCGGGGGCAAATTTGGAAAAATCATTCTGGTCATAATTTGGACCAGTTGCGGATAGGGCGAAAGACTAAATCTCAATGGATCTTCTTTATCTTCTGAATATTGATGCATTTGGATGTTAGAAGACCCCACGGAGCGAAGACGGCTGATTTGGGGGGGGTATCGGGGGCAAATTTGGAAAAATCATTTTGGTCATAATTTGGACCAGTCGCGGATAGGGGGAAAGACTAAATCTCAACGGATCTTCTTTATCTTCTGAATATTGATGCGTTTGGATGTTAGAAGACCCCACGGAGCGAAGACGGCTGATTTGGGGGGGGTTTCGGGGGCAAATTTGGAAAAATCATTTTGGTCATAATTTGGACCAGTCGCGGATAGGGCCAAAGACTAAATCTCAACGGATCTTCTTTATCTTCTGAATATTGATGCATTTGGATGTTAGAAGACCACACGGAGCGAAGACGGCTGATTTGGGGGGGGTTTCGGGGGCAAATTTGGAAAAATCATTTTGGTCATAATTTGGACCAGTCGCGGATAGGGCGAAAGACTAAATCTCAACGGATCTTCTTTATCTTCTGAATATTGATGCGTTTGGATGTTAGAAGACCCCACGGAGCGAAGACGGCTGATTTGGGGGGGGTTTCGGGGGCAAATTTGGAAAAATCATTTTGGTCATAATTTGGACCAGTCGCGGATAGGGCGAAAGACTAAATCTCAACGGATCTTCTTTATCTTCTGAATATTGATGCGTTTGGATGTTAGAAGACCCCACGGAGCGAAGACGGCTGATTTGGGGGGGGGGGTTTGGGGGCAAATTTGGAAAAATCATTTTGGTCATAATTTGGACCAGTCGCGGATAGGGCGAAAGACTAAATCTCAACGGATCTTCTTTATCTTCTGAATATTGATGCGTTTGGATGTTAGAAGACCCCACGGAGCGAAGACGGCTGATTTGGGGGGGGGTTTCGGGGGCAAATTTGGAAAAATCATTTTGGTCATAATTTGGACCAGTCGCGGATAGGGCGAAAGACTAAATCTCAACGGATCTTCTTTATCTTCTGAATATTGATGTGTTTGGATGTATGAAGACCCCAGGGAGCAAAGACGGCTGATTTGGGGGGGGTTTCAGGGGCAAATTTGGAAAAATCATTTTGGTCATAATTTGGACCAGTCGCGGATAGGGCGAAAGACTAAATCTCAGTGGATCTTCTTTATCTTCTGAATATTGATGCGTTTGGATTTTAGAAGACCCCACGGAGCGAAGACGGCTGACTTTGGGGGGGGTTTCGGGGGCAAATTTGGAAAAATCATTTGTGTCATAATTTGGACCAGTCGCGGATAGGGCGAAAGACTAAATCTCAACGGATCTTCTTTATCTTCTGAATATTGATGTGTTTGGATGTTAGAAGACCCCAGGGAGCAAAGACGGCTGATTTAGGGGGGGTTTCGGGGGCAAATTTGGAAAAATCATTTTGGTCATAATTTGGACCAGTTGCGGATAGGGCGAAAGACTAAATCTCAACGGATCTTCTTTATCTTCTGAATATTGATGCGTTTGGATGTTAGAAGACCCCACGGAGCGAAGACGGCTGATTTGGGGGGGGGGTTTCGGGGGCAAATTTGGAAAAATCATTTTGGTCATAATTTGGACCAGTCGCGGATAGGGCGAAAGACTAAATCTCAACGGATCTTCTTTATCTTCTGAATATTGATGCGTTTGGATGTTAGAAGACCCCACGGAGCAAAGACGGCTGATTTGGGGGGGGGTTTCGGGGGCAAATTTGGAAAAATCATTCTGGTCATAATTTGGACCAGTTGCGGATAGGGCGAAAGACTAAATCTCAATGGATCTTCTTTATCTTCTGAATATTGATGCATTTGGATGTTAGAAGACCCCACGGAGCGAAGACGGCTGATTTGGGGGGGGTTTCGGGGGCAAATTTGGAAAAATCATTTTGGTCATAATTTGGACCAGTCGCGGATAGGGGGAAAGACTAAATCTCAACGGATCTTCTTTATCTTCTGAATATTGATGCGTTTGGATGTTAGAAGACCCCACGGAGCAAAGACGGCTGATTTGGGGGGGGTTTCGGGGGCAAATTTGGAAAAATCATTTTGGTCATAATTTGGACCAGTCGCGGATAGGGCCAAAGACTAAATCTCAACGGATCTTCTTTATCTTCTGAATATTGATGCGTTTGGATGTTAGAAGACCCCACGGAGCAAAGACGGCTGATTTGGGGGGGGGTTTCGGGGGCAAATTTGGAAAAATCATTCTGGTCATAATTTGGACCAGTTGCGGATAGGGCGAAAGACTAAATCTCAATGGATCTTCTTTATCTTCTGAATATTGATGCATTTGGATGTTAGAAGACCCCACGGAGCGAAGACGGCTGATTTGGGGGGGGTTTCGGGGGCAAATTTGGAAAAATCATTTTGGTCATAATTTGGACCAGTCGCGGATAGGGGGAAAGACTAAATCTCAACGGATCTTCTTTATCTTCTGAATATTGATGCGTTTGGATGTTAGAAGACCCCACGGAGCGAAGACGGCTGATTTGGGGGGGGTTTCGGGGGCAAATTTGGAAAAATCATTTTGGTCATAATTTGGACCAGTCGCGGATAGGGCCAAAGACTAAATCTCAACGGATCTTCTTTATCTTCTGAATATTGATGCGTTTGGATGTTAGAAGACCCCACGGAGCAAAGACGGCTGATTTGGGGGGGGGTTTCGGGGGCAAATTTGGAAAAATCATTCTGGTCATAATTTGGACCAGTTGCGGATAGGGCGAAAGACTAAATCTCAATGGATCTTCTTTATCTTCTGAATATTGATGCATTTGGATGTTAGAAGACCCCACGGAGCGAAGACGGCTGATTTGGGGGGGGTTTCGGGGGCAAATTTGGAAAAATCATTTTGGTCATAATTTGGACCAGTCGCGGATAGGGGGAAAGACTAAATCTCAACGGATCTTCTTTATCTTCTGAATATTGATGCGTTTGGATGTTAGAAGACCCCACGGAGCGAAGACGGCTGATTTGGGGGGGGTTTCGGGGGCAAATTTGGAAAAATCATTTTGGTCATAATTTGGACCAGTCGCGGATAGGGCCAAAGACTAAATCTCAACGGATCTTCTTTATCTTCTGAATATTGATGCATTTGGATGTTAGAAGACCCCACGGAGCGAAGACGGCTGATTTGGGGGGGGTTTCGGGGGCAAATTTGGAAAAATCATTTTGGTCATAATTTGGACCAGTCGCGGATAGGGCGAAAGACTAAATCTCAACGGATCTTCTTTATCTTCTGAATATTGATGCGTTTGGATGTTAGAAGACCCCACGGAGCGAAGACGGCTGATTTAGGGGGGGTTTCGGGGGCAAATTTGGAAAAATCATTTTGGTCATAATTTGGACCAGTCGCGGATAGGGCGAAAGACTAAATCTCAACGGATCTTCTTTATCTTCTGAATATTGATGCGTTTGGATGTTAGAAGACCCCACGGAGCGAAGACGGCTGATTTGGGGGGGGGGGTTTGGGGGCAAATTTGGAAAAATCATTTTGGTCATAATTTGGACCAGTCGCGGATAGGGCGAAAGACTAAATCTCAACGGATCTTCTTTATCTTCTGAATATTGATGCGTTTGGATGTTAGAAGACCCCACGGAGCGAAGACGGCTGATTTGGGGGGGGGTTTCGGGGGCAAATTTGGAAAAATCATTTTGGTCATAATTTGGACCAGTCGCGGATAGGGCGAAAGACTAAATCTCAACGGATCTTCTTTATCTTCTGAATATTGATGTGTTTGGATGTATGAAGACCCCAGGGAGCAAAGACGGCTGATTTGGGGGGGGTTTCAGGGGCAAATTTGGAAAAATCATTTTGGTCATAATTTGGACCAGTCGCGGATAGGGCGAAAGACTAAATCTCAGTGGATCTTCTTTATCTTCTGAATATTGATGCGTTTGGATTTTAGAAGACCCCACGGAGCGAAGACGGCTGACTTTGGGGGGGGTTTCAGGGGCAAATTTGGAAAAATCATTTGTGTCATAATTTGGACCAGTCGCGGATAGGGCGAAAGACTAAATCTCAACGGATCTTCTTTATCTTCTGAATATTGATGTGTTTGGATGTTAGAAGACCCCAGGGAGCAAAGACGGCTGATTTAGGGGGGGTTTCGGGGGCAAATTTGGAAAAATCATTTTGGTCATAATTTGGACCAGTCGCGGATAGGGCGAAAGACTAAATCTCAACGGATCTTCTTTATCTTCTGAATATTGATGCGTTTGGATGTTAGAAGACCCCACGGAGCGAAGACGGCTGATTTGGGGGGGGTTTCGGGGGCAAATTTGGAAAATCATTTTGGTCATAATTTGGACCAGTCGCGGATAGGGCGAAAGACTAAATCTCAACGGATCTTCTTTATCTTCTGAATATTGATGCGTTTGGATGTTAGAAGACCCCACGGAGCGAACACGGCTGATTTGGGGGGGGTTTCGTGGGCAAATTTGGAAAAATCATTTTGGTCATAATTTGGACCAGTTGCGGATAGGGCGAAAGACTAAATCTCAACGGATCTTCTTTATCTTCTGAATATTGATGCGTTTGGATATTAGAAGACCCCACGGAGCGAAGACGGCTGATTTGGGGGGGGGGTTTCGGGGGCAAATTTGGAAAAATCATTTTGGTCATAATTTGGACCAGTCGCGGATAGGGCGAAAGACTAAATCTCAACGGATCTTCTTTATCTTCTGAATATTGATGCGTTTGGATGTTAGAAGACCCCACGGAGCAAAGACGGCTGATTTGGGGGGGGGTTTCGGGGGCAAATTTGGAAAAATCATTCTGGTCATAATTTGGACCAGTTGCGGATAGGGCGAAAGACTAAATCTCAATGGATCTTCTTTATCTTCTGAATATTGATGCATTTGGATGTTAGAAGACCCCACGGAGCGAAGACGGCTGATTTGGGGGGGGTTTCGGGGGCAAATTTGGAAAAATCATTTTGGTCATAATTTGGACCAGTCGCGGATAGGGGGAAAGACTAAATCTCAACGGATCTTCTTTATCTTCTGAATATTGATGCGTTTGGATGTTAGAAGACCCCACGGAGCAAAGACGGCTGATTTGGGGGGGGTTTCGGGGGCAAATTTGGAAAAATCATTTTGGTCATAATTTGGACCAGTCGCGGATAGGGCCAAAGACTAAATCTCAACGGATCTTCTTTATCTTCTGAATATTGATGCGTTTGGATGTTAGAAGACCCCACGGAGCAAAGACGGCTGATTTGGGGGGGGTTTCGGGGGCAAATTTGGAAAAATCATTTTGGTCATAATTTGGACCAGTCGCGGATAGGGCCAAAGACTAAATCTCAACGGATCTTCTTTATCTTCTGAATATTGATGCATTTGGATGTTAGAAGACCCCACGGAGCGAAGACGGCTGATTTGGGGGGGGTTTCGGGGGCAAATTTGGAAAAATCATTTTGGTCATAATTTGGACCAGTCGCGGATAGGGCGAAAGACTAAATCTCAACGGATCTTCTTTATCTTCTGAATATTGATGCGTTTGGATGTTAGAAGACCCCACGGAGCGAAGACGGCTGATTTGGGGGGGGTTTCGGGGGCAAATTTGGAAAAATCATTTTGGTCATAATTTGGACCAGTTGCGGATAGGGCGAAAGACTAAATCTCAACGGATCTTCTTTATCTTCTGAATATTGATGCGTTTGGATGTTAGAAGACCCCACGGAGCGAAGACGGCTGATTTGGGGGGGGGGGTTTGGGGGCAAATTTGGAAAAATCATTTTGGTCATAATTTGGACCAGTCGCGGATAGGGCGAAAGACTAAATCTCAACGGATCTTCTTTATCTTCTGAATATTGATGCGTTTGGATGTTAGAAGACCCCACGGAGCGAAGACGGCTGATTTGGGGGGGGGGTTTCGAGGGCAAATTTGGAAAAATCATTTTGGTCATAATTTGGACCAGTCGCGGATAGGGCGAAAGACTAAATCTCAACGGATCTTCTTTATCTTCTGAATATTGATGCGTTTGGATGTTAGAAGACCCCACGGAGCGAAGACGGCTGATTT